>NW_023637624.1:5337272-5637272 GCF_015220235.1 Choloepus didactylus | reverse complement strand
GTGAGGATTAAATGAGGTAATTCTTGTGCAGTCCTTAGCTCACTGCCTGGCTCATTGGAAAGCCTTCAATGAATGTTCATTGGTACTATTCTTATCACACTCAATAGGTTAAGTAGTTTTTCCAAGGCCATGGGAGCTGGTAGGGAATGGAACTGGTGATTAAACCTCTGTTATCCTGATCCAGAATCCAGGATTTTAACTACCATGACAACCCACTGCTTCAAGAGCTAAATGGCAGAGGGATTTGTTACATATGATTTCACATTAGAGGACTTGGTTACATATGAGTTGAAATCCACTCAATACAATGATTTCTTAAAAGGAAAAAGTGTTAATATGAAAACTGAAGACAAATAATTGCAGGACTTTGGGGAGCAAAGTACTCAGATGTTGAATGAAGCAATTATCTACAAGTAACTTTTCTTTGCAGGACTTTCTATATATATATATTTATTTATTTATTACAAACTGTAAATGGCTGTAAACTTTTTTCTCTTCATTTGTCAATGCTTGTTAATTATAAGTAGTCAGAGAAACCACAATAGCATAAAGCATTTTTTAAAAAGGCACCTGTATTCCCATTACCCTGATAAAATCACCATTAACATTAACATTTGTGTGAAGCCCTCCAAACTTTTCTTTCTATATATTTGCAGGCAGATAACAGGGAAACAAACCAAGATGGAGAGGTACATAGAGATGAAGTTGGAGAGATTAAGTATATGTGAATATGGGCATGCATGTATGTGTGTAAAGTTGTACAAAAATGGGATCATGCCATTATAGGGTTCTGGAAATTACCCCACTGTAGGTCCCTCCTGCAAGTCACGGGTCTGCCTGGTGCTGACCCGACCAGGTTTGAAGTTCCAGTTAAACCAAGATGCTCAGAACTAAGGGGTTAGCCTGGGGAGAGGGTTTGATGGGAAGAGTACGCGAGGCTGGGAAATGCACTCGGACATCATCAGGAGGGACGGGGCTAGTTTACATCTGGCTGGAGAGGAGAAGGCACCTGAGGTCCACACGTGTACTTGCTGGCTGGCAGCAGGTGGGATTTAGTGGATGGGAAGATCAGGACCCTGCGTGGTGACCTGTGCTTCACGCACTGATGTTCTCAGTTTGGGGCAGGTTGCCCTTGGCTCTGTCTCCCTCCCCTCACCCTTATAAGCCACGGCTGGTCCTTAGGGATCCTGACAGTTTTCAGACTCAGGGCACTACACTCCCCCGAGTGGTGTCCCTACCCCTGCTCACACTTTTGTCATTTTCTTAGTCTTCTCAATTTACCAGCTTTGAGGGTGCTACCTGTTTTCTACCAGGACCCTGACTAATAGAAATATCCTAAAAGCATATTTATTATTCACATTTCCTTCTCATATTCATTCCACCTCCCTACTTTGGTATGTTGTGTTGTCATAATGCAACTGTTTTGTTTGGGTTCTGCATTTTTCACTACAGCATTTTAAGTGCATATCTTAAAAGATACTCTGGCATGGGCCACTCCCATAGCCTTGGCCTTTGAGGAAGTACTTGAGTCCTGGTGTTTGAGAGCAGCTGGCATGAGGAGAGTGCCTTTTGCTGGGATGCATCAGAGGAGAACCACAAGATCCTGGCCCCTCATGTTCGGACCAGCTTTGGCCAGATAGCTGGGAATGTCAGCATAGAAAGGAGGTGACATCATCGCCTCTCATGTTTTTTTGGTTTTGTTGTTTGATTTTTCATTTGCAGTCCATTTTCTTAGCAAGAACCCAGCACACAAACACATATAACTACAAAAGGAATTATATTCCATTATAATCACACAAGGGGGTCAATATGAAAAAGTTCTTAATTTTTTTAATAAGATTTTCTTTGAGACCTAGTACCTGGTCAAATTTTCTAAGTGTTCCTTATGTTCTAAAAATATGTGTATTCTCTTGATTGTAACAAATGTTCCTCTAATGTTTTAATCCACACTTTTATGTCAGCCATCACAAAATTTATATTTTCAGCCCACACTGTTCTTCTCTTTGACATTGTTATTTGGATATTTTACTGCTTTTGCAGATAGGTACCTAAAATTCAAGATTAACATCCTCTACTTACTAGGTAGCCCCAGAGGGCAGAGACTTTGTTTCTTGACTCTTGTGCAGTCAACTCCAAGATTAATGCCTCCCATATGGTAGTTGTTCAATAAAAATTTGTTGAATTTTGAAAAAAGAAATGTATTGCTGTCTTTAACTAAACAATGTTAGAGCATGTTGCTATAGCATAATTTACTTAACTAAAATGGTAGTTAGGGGTTTTTCCATATTCTGAATAATATTTTCATTGAATTTTTGTTTGTTTGTTTGTTAGAGAAATTGTGGGTTTACGGAACAATCATGCAAAAAATATGGAATTCCCATACACCACCCCATTACCAACACTTGCACTGGTGTGGAACATTTGTTACAATTGATGATAACACTTTTTTTGTAATTCTACTATTTTTTAACAGTAGTTACATTTGTTACAATTGATGAAAGATTATTAAAGTAGTACTATTACTATTGTCTATAGTTTACATAGAGATATTTTCCCCCCATATTCCTGACCTATTATTATTATTATTATCACAGCTAAATGCTGTGAACATTTTTATGATCAATGCTATGATCAATACAAATGTATTTCAATATGGATTTAAAAACCCCACCATAGCAATACTAGACTAAAACATAGGTGATTAAAATATATATTTAAAATTATCCCCAGTAATGTAATCAGCATACAGTTTCCTCCTTTACTTCCTTTTCTTTGTCATCTTTTCTTGAAGAAGGCTGGCTGGTCAGCTAATCTGGATGTCAGAGTAAACGTCCAACTACTCTGGAACCAAACAATAGACTAAACACAAAAAATTGCAGTTGAATATTTATTCTTAGCTATCTAAATGGCCTAAGAGCTTTCTCACATGAGTTTCAGACCACTCATTCTTGAATGTGTAGACAGACCGCTCATTCTTGAATGTGTAGATAACGTGCATCTCAGAGGTTTGAGAAAATTCAATAATGTAATTGTGAAACTTATGGATAGTGGGAACAAAGTGCAAAAATGTGCAAAAATGTAACCCCTTGTTACAAGCCAGGCAGGTTGTACTGTACGAGGATCCAGAGGAGGACTCTGGGATGTCTTCCTTACAGACTGACTGAATAAGCTGGTAGATTTTGATATTGAAAGGTGTCTATACTATATTGATAAGCAAAAAAAAAAAAAAAAAAAAAAAAGGAAAAGAAAAGAAAGAAAAAGAAAAAGAAAAAACATTTCAACACCTAAGGCCACTGGTCAATATTAGCATCACAAAAAAGAAGCAATCCAATATTATGTATGTATGTAAAATTCAATTGAAATGTATAGCACCTCCAATGAAGTATTCTTAGCAAAGTATCGCACCTGAATCTGTTCAATCTTCTATTAACCATCTGTATACAAAAAATTCAGTAAATGGAGGGACATATTGTTGGATATAATTTGGATGCAGTGAGCCAAATTCAGAATGTAGAAAATTCTAGGACAAGTGACCAGGATGCTTCAATAAGTAAAATGCAAGAATAAAAAAGAGGGAGGGGACATGTTATTGATTAAAAGATACTTAAGAAGCATGTCTACCAAATACAGTGTGGACAATGTTTAGAGAGTCATTTGAATAATCCAGCTGTAAATAAAAGATTTATGAGGCAATTGGGAAAATTTGAATACTTAAGATAGTAAGGGATTTGGGGTAAATTTTAAGTGTGAGAATGGTATTGTGGTTATGTCATTAAATGAGAGCATGCTTATGCTGTAGAGACACATAATACCATATTTATTGATAATATGATATGGTGTCCAGGAATTATTTTTGAATATTCTAGTGAGGGAGATGGAGTACAGATAAAAAGATGAAATGGAAAGGCTGAAAATAATAAAATGGAGGATTTTTTTTTGCAAGAATACTGGAACTGGTTATGCAGTTCCTGCACATTCCAATTTGAGGGAAGTGACGGGCTTTTTAGAGATTAAAGGTCATGGGAATTCAATTCTGGAATATGGAGAAGGATAATGGTGGGATGTGGTTGTATGCAGGAAGACTGTGTGGTTGATGTGAAAGCGTGGAGTTTTAATCATGCTGTTAGCAGGCAGTAGATATTTCATTTTGAGAATGTCTGTTGGCTGTCTTGGTTTTAAATTGAGGTTTTGGACTGGTGTCAGGTAAGCTGTTTTCTTCCATTGCTTTTGCTTGTATAAGATGCAAGGCAAACGTCTGCTTCTGGCATGACTGTAAGGTTGACAAATCCTCTCCCCCAAAAAGCACCTATAAAGCTGGGGAAAACTGTCAAAACAACAATTTCAGTGCTTGGGAATTCGACCAAATGCATATTACAAACTGAGAAGTGTTTATTCATCAAAACTACTCACTTTGGCTAAGAACAGCACAGTCTGTGAGTACTTTTTTTCCAGGGTTGCTCCCATCCCTCTTCCACCTCTATTGGTGTAGCAGTTCAACCAGGGCAGGGAAGGCAAGAAAACAAGCTTCACTGCTGCTGCTAGAGAGAGATAAAATGATTTGGAGCATGATCACTTTAAGTGGTTATCTCAGCAGCAAGCAAACAGAAAGGTCCAGCAGTGCCATTGGACTGAGTTTGCCTGGCTGGGGCAAGCAACTGACCAGTTTGATAGGAGTTTAACCTGGAGATCCAGGAAGTGAGACAGCCATAGGCGGTTTGGTAAGCTCTCCCGTATCTTGGGTTTACTGGACACTGTGTACATGTGTAGCAGAGATCAGAGCAGGCCCAAACCATTCACACATCCCTGGCCTACTAAACATGCATACCTGCAGAGGAGAGACTAGCAAGTCCCGTGAAAAGTAAAAGTCAAGGCAGGAGCTTGAATACACTCCCTGACACTAAAACAAAGAGCTTTACTGGTTTTACCTATTGAAGCATAACCTCTGAGCAATCTTTCGCTGAACACTAAACTATACAGATATGGAGGTTACCCCTAGGAAGCCAACTTGAAATATAAGGAAAAAAAACCTGAGCAGAGACATTAATGGTCGCACATTGCAGGGGCAACAGTCTTTACAGATTTAGCCTGGCTATTTGGAAAAGTAAATAGTAGCAGGAGGACTGGGGAAGAAGACCAGAATTTCAATTACCAATGAAATGACAGTGAGTTTGCCATTTTCTTTGTCCTCTCACACTCTTCAGGCTGAACTTAATGCAGGTCAAAACCCAAAAGTGAGCACTGTGGTACAGACAGAAAGAGATCCAGGAGAAGCCCTCTAGTTCTGGCTTGAGGACTAGGAAAGAGAACTTCTAATGCTCACAGAGAGTACAGAAGTCCCCCAAAATTTTATTTTTGCTTTTATTTTATTTTTCATTCTCCTATGCCCAGGCTCCTAAGCAATTTCATGGAGGAAGTGGCAGTGGCTACAATGGGAGTTCATAGAACCAAAACTCTGAGGGAGGGGAACCTTCCTCTCCATTCGGTGGAGCTGTGGTCCCAGGGGGATGGGGCATCCCTCCGTCCCTCCCTACAGGGAGGAACATGGTAAAGTGACCCCATAAAACTGTTTATGAACTCCAGGGCTCACCCTCTAACTGCATATGCATGGAACTATTCCTAATTAGGATACCAAAGTCTTTGAGAAGTGAACTAGGATAGACCACCATCTAGGTCCCATACCGACCAATGGGTGATGCATGCCAGGAACAACAGATCTGAAGGGCACTGCAAGGGCTTTGGAAACTGAATTAACACTGGACCCATTGCCCAAGAGAAGGGGGATTGGAACTTGAAACCTGAACCAAATCAGATCGATTGCTTGCTAAAACAAAAATATTAACATTCTCCATAGGATTTAAACAATATCATGCCTAAAATGTGCAGGATATGATCAAAGTTACTTAGCATATGAAAAACCATGAAAGTCTCAATTTGAAAGGGAAAAGACAATCAACAGATGCTGCAAGACGCTACAGACATTGGAATTATCTGACAAATCTTTTTTGTTTTATTAGAGAAGTTGTAGGTTTATAGAACAATCATGCATGAACTATAGGATTCCCACGTACCATCCCACCAACAGCACCCTGCATTGGTGTGAATCATTTGTTACAATTGATGATAGCACATTTTTACAACTGTACTATTAATAAAAGTCCATGTTTTAACTTAGGACTTACTGTTCGTGTACTGTAGTTCCATGGATTTTTTAAAAACTTTTATTCTGTTACTATATAAATGATCTAACATTTCCCCTTTTAATCACACTCAAATATATATTTCAGTACTATTAATTGTGTTCACAATGTTGTGCTAACATCACCACCATCCATTACCAAAACATTTCTATCATTCTAAACAGGAACTCTGTACGTTTTCAGCCTTAACTTCCCATTCCCTATCCCCACCCCATACCTTGGTAACCTATATTCTAGATTCTGACTCTATGAACTTGCTTATTCTAGTTGTTTCAAGTCAGTGAGATCATACAATATTTGTCCCTTTGTGTCTGGCTTATTTCATTCAGCATGATGTCTTCAAGTTTCATCCATGTTCTTGCATATATCAGAACTTCATTCCTTTATTTTTTTATTATTTTATTATTTTTTATCTTCATTTTATTGAGATATATTCACATACCACGCAGTCATACAAAACAAATCGCACTTTCGATTGTTCACAGTACCATTACATAGTTGTACATTCATCACCTAAATCAGTCCCTGACACCTTCATTAGCACACACAAAAAAATAACAAGAATAATAATTAGAGTGAAAAAGAGCAATTGAAGTAAAAAAGAACACTGGGTACCTTTGTCTGTTTGTTTCCTTCCCCTATTTTTCTACTCATTCATCCATAAACTAGACAAAGTGGAGTATGGTCCTTATGGCTTTCCCAATCCCATTGTACCCCTCATAAGCTACATTTTTATACAACTGTCTTCGAGATTCATGGGTTCTGGGTTGTAGTTTGATAGTTTCAGGTATCCACTACCAGCTACCCCAATTCTTTAGAACCTAAAAAGGGTTGTCTAAAGTGTGCGTAAGAGTGCCCACCAGAGTGACCTCTCGGCTCCTTTTGGAATCTCTCTGCTACTGAAGCTTATTTCATTTCCTTTCACATCCCCTTTTTGGTCAAGAAGATGTTCTCCATCCCACAATGCCAGGTCTACATTCCTCCCCGGGAGTCATATTCCACATTGCCAGGGAGATTCACTCCCCTGGGTGTCTGATCCCACGTAGCGGGGAGGGCAGTCATTCCACGTTTCAAGTTGGCTTAGCTAGAGAGACAGGGCCACATGTGAGCAACAAAGAGGCATTCGGGAGGAGGCTCTTAGGCACAACCATAGGGAGGCCTAGCCTCTCCTTTGCAGCAACCGTCTTCCCAAGGGTAAAACCTATGGTAGAGGGCTCAACCCATCAAACCGCCAGTCCCCTATATCTGTGGTCATGTTAGCAACCATTGAGGTGGGGTAGGCAAATACCCCTGCATTCTCCACAGGCTCCTCAAGGGGCTACTACATCTTTTTTTCCTCGTTTTTCTTTTTTTTTTTTTTAACTTTCCCTTCTTTTTTTAAATCAACTGTATGAAAAAAAAGTTAAAAAGAAAACAAACATACAATAAAAGAACATTTCAAAGAGACCATAACAAGGGAGTAAGAAAAAGACAACTAACCTCAGATAACTGCTTAACTTCCAACATGTTCCTACTTTACCCCAAGAAAGTTACCTAATATAGCAACATTTCTGTGAACTTGTTCCTACTATATCCATCAGACATTAACAGACCATAGTCATTCCTGGGCATCCCCAGAATGTTAAATAGCTTATCTGTTCTTCTTGGATTATTGTTCCCCCTTCCTTAATTGCTCTCTATTGCTAGTTCCCCTACATTCTACATTATAAACCATTTGTTTTACATTTTTCAAAGTTCACATTAGTGGTAGCATACAATATTTCTCTTTCTGTGCCTGGCGTATTTCGCTCAGCATTATGTCTTAAAGGTTCATCCATGTTGTCATATGTTTCACGAGATCGTTCCTTCTTACTGCCGTGCAGTATTCCATCGTGTGTATATACCACATTTCATTTATCCACTCATCTGTTGAAGGACATTTGGGTTGTTTCCATCTCTTGGTAATTGTGAATAATGCTGCTATGAACATTGGCGTGCAGATATCTGTTCATGTCACTGCTTTCCGATCTTCCGGGTATATACCGAGAAGTGCAATCGCTGGATCGAATGGTAACTTTATTTCTAGTTTTCTAAGGAACTGCCAGACTGACTTCCAGAGTGGCTGAACCATTATACAGTCCCACCAACAATGAATAAGAGTTCCAATTTCTCCACATCCCCTCCAGCATTTGTAGCTTCCTGTTTGTTTAATGGCAGCCATTCTAATTGGTGTTAGATGGTATCTCATTGTGGTCTTAATTTGCATCTCTCTAATAGCTAGTGAAGCTGAAGATTTTTTCACGTGTTTCTTGGCCATTTGTATTTCCTCTTCAGAGAACTGTCTTTTCATATCTTTTGCCCATTTAATAATTGGGCTGTCTGTACTATTGTCATTGAGTTGTAGGATTTCTTTATATATGCAAGATACCAGTCTTTTGTCAGATAGATGGTTTCCAAAAATTTTTCCCATTGAGTTGGCTGCCTCTTTACCTTTTTGAGAAATTCCTTTGAGGTGCAGAAACTTCTAAGCTTGAGGAGTTCCCATTTATCTATTTTTTCTTTTGTTGCTTGTGCTTTGGGTGTAAAGTCTAGGAAGTGGCCGCCTAATACAAGGTCTTGAAGATGTTTTCCTACATTATCTTCTAGGAGTTTTATGGTATTTTCTTTTATATTGAGATCTTTCGTCCATTTTGAGTTAATTTTTGTGTAGGGGGTGAGGTAGGGGTCCTCTTTCATTCTTTTGGATATGGATATCCACCTCTCCCAGCCCCATTTGTTGAAGAGACCATTATGACTCAGTTCAGTGACTTTGGGGGACTTATCAAAGATCAGTCGGCCATAGATCTGAGGGTCTATCTCTGAATTCTCAATTCGATTCCATTGATCTATACGTCTATCTTTGTGCCAGTACCATGCTGTTTTGGCAACAGTGGCTTTATAATAAGCTTCAAAGTCAGGGAGTGTAAGTCCTCCCACTTCGTTTTTCTTTTTTAGAGTGTCTTTAGCAATTCGAGGCATCTTCCCTTTCCAAATAAATTTGATAACTAGCTTTTCAAAGTCTGCAAAGTAGGTTGTTGATATTTTGATTGGGATTGCATTGAATCTGTAGATGAGTTTGGGTAGACTTGACATCTTAATGACATTTAGTCTTCCTATCCATGAACATGGAATATTTTTCCAAATTTTAAGGTCCCCTTCTATTTCTTTTAGTAGAGTTATGTAGCTTTCTTTGTATAGGTCTTTTACATCTTTGGTTAAGTTTATTCCTAGGTACTTGATATTTTTAGTTGCTATTGAAAATGGTATCTTTTTCCTGAGTGTCTCTTCAGTTTGTTCATTTCTAGCATATAGAAACATTACTGACTTATGTGCATTAATCTTGTATCCCACTACTTTGCTAAATTTGTTTGTTAGCTCTAGTAGCTGTATCGTCGATTTCTCAGGGTTTTCTAGATATAAGATCATATCATCTGCAAACAATGACAGTTTTACTTCTTCTTTTCCAATTTGGATGCCTTTTATTTGTTTGTCTTGCCGGATTGCCCTGGCTAGCACTTCCAGCACAATGTTGAATAACAGTGGTGACAGCGGGCATCCTTGTCTCGTTTCTGATCTTAGAGGGAAGGCTTTCAGTCTCTCACCATTGAGCACTATGCTGGCTGTGGGTTTTTCATATATGCTCTTTATCATGTTGAGGAAGTTTCCTTCAATTCCTACCTTTTGAAGTGTTTTTATCAAAAACAGATGTTGGATTTTGTCAAATGCTTTTTCAGCATCTATTGAGATGATCAATTGATTTTTCCCTTTTGACTTGTTAATGTATTGTAATACATTGATTGATTTTCTTATGTTGAACCATCCTTGCATGCCTGGAATGAACCCCACTTGGTCATGGTGTATGATTTTTTTAATGTGTCTTTGGATTCGATTTGCAAGTATTTTGTTGAGGATTTTTGCATCTATATTCATTAGGGAGATTGGCCGGTAGTTTTCCTTTTTTGTAGCATCTTTGCCTGGTTTTAGTATCAGATTGATGTTAGCTTCATAAAATGACTTAGGTAGTGTTCCATTTTCTTCAATGTTTTGAAAGAGTTTGAGTAAGATTGGTGTCAGTTCTTTTTGGAAAGTTTGGTAGAATTCCCCTGTGAAGCCATCTGGCCCTGGGCATTTATTTGTGGGAAGATTTTTGATGACTGATTGGATCTCTTTGCTTGTGATGGGTTGGTTGAGGTTTTCTGTTTCTTCTCTGGTCAGTCTAGGTTATTCATATGTTTCCAGGAAATTGTCCATTTCCTCTACATTATCCAGTTTGTTGCCATACAGTTGTTCATAGTATCCTCTTATAATTTTTTTTTATTTCTTCAGGATCTGCAGTTATGTCACCTTTTTCATTAATTATTTTGTTTATTTAGGTCTTCTCTCTTTTTGATTTTGTCAGTCTAGCTAGGGGCTTGTCAATCTTGTTGATCTTCTCAAAGAACCAACTTTTGGCGATATTTATCCTCTCTATTGTTTTTTTTGTTCTCTATGTCATTTATTTCTGCTTTAATCCTTGTTATTTCTTTTCTTGTACTTGGTTTAGGATTGGTTTGCTGTTCATTTTCTAGCTTCTTCAGTTGGTCCATTAGTTCTTTGATTTTGGCTCTTTCTTCCTTTTTAATATATGCGTTTAGTGCTATAAATTTCCCCCATAGCACTGCTTTTGCTGCATCCCATAGGTTTTGGTATGTTGTTTTCTCATTTTCATTCGTCTCTATATATTTAGCAATTTCTCTTGCTATTTCTTCTTTAACCCACTGATTGTTTAGGAGTGTGTTGTTTAACCTCCAGATATTTGTGAATTTTCTAAGTCTCTGATGGTTATTGACTTCTAATTGTATTCCATTGTGGTCAGAGAATGTGCTTTGAGTAATTTGAATCTTTTTAAATTTATTGAGGCTTGTTTTATGTCCCAGCATATGATCTATTCTGGAGAAAAGTTCCATGAGCACTAGAAAAGTATGTGTATCCTGGTGATTTGGGATGTAATGTCCTGTATATGTCTGTTAAATCTAATTCATTTATCAGATTGTTTAGGTTTTCAATTTCCTTATTGGTCTTCTGTCTGGTTGATCTATCTATAGGAGAGAGTGATGTGTTGAAGTCTCCCACAATTATTGTGGAAACATCCATTGCTTCCTTTAGTTTTGCCAGTGTTTCTCTCATGTATTTTGTGGCACCTTGGTTGGGTCCATAGACATTTACGATTGTTATTTCTTCTTGCTGAATTGCCCCTTTTATTAGTATGTAGTGGCCGTCTTTGTCTCTCAAAACATCCCTGCATTTAAAGTCTATTTTATCTGAGATTAATATTGCTACACCTGCTTTCTTTTGGCTGTAGCTTGCATGAAATATTTTCTTCCATCCTTTCACTCTCAGTTTCTTTGCGTCCCTGTGTCTAAGATGAGTCTCTTGTATGCAACATATTGATGGTTCATTTTTTTTGATCCATTCTGCGAATCTATATCTTTTAATTCGGGAGTTTAATCCATTTATATTCAATGTTATAACCGTGAAGGCATTTCTTGAATCAGCCATCTTATCCTTTGGTTCATGTTTGTCATATATATTTTTCCCCTCTCTCTGTTAATATCCTTTATTGTACCCATACCGAATCTCTTTAGTACTGAACCTTTCTCCAAGTCTCTCTGTCCTTTCTTTGTTTCTCTGTCTGTAGGGCTCCCTTTAGTATCTCCAGTAGGGCAGGTCTCTTGTTAGCAAATTCTCTCAGCATTTGTTTGTCTGTGAAAAATTTAAGCTCTCCCTCAAATTTGAAGGAGAGCTTTGCTGGATAAAGTATTCTTGGCTGGAAATTTTTCTCACTTGGAATTTTAAATATATCGTGCCACTGCCTTCTCGCCTCCATGGTGGCTGCTGAGTAGTCACTAGTTAGTCTTATGCTGTTTCCTTTGTATGTGGTGAATTGCTTTTCTCTTGCTGCTTTCAGAACTTGCTCCTTCTCTTCTGTGTTTGACAGTGTGATCAGAATATGTCTCGGAGTGGGTTTATTTGGATTTATTCTATTTGGAGTTCGCTGAGCATTTATGATTTGTGTATTTATGTTGTTTAGAAGATTTGGGAAGTTTTCCCCAACAATTTCTTTGAATACTCTTCCTAGACCTTTTCCCTTTTCTTCCCCTTCTGGGACACCAGTGAGTCTTATATTCGGACGTTTTATATTATCTATCATATCCCTGAAGTCCATTTCAATTTTTTCAATGTTTTACCCCATTCTTTCTTTTATGCTTTCATTTTCCATTCTGTCATCTTCCAGGTCACTGATTCGTTGTTCAACTTCCTCTAGTCTTGTTCTATGACTTTCCAGAATCTTTTTAATTTGGTCAACAGTTTCTTTAATTTCCATAAGATCATCCATTTTTTTTTATTTTCTTGCAATGTCTTCTTTATGCTCTTCTAGGGTCTTCTTGATATCCTTTGTATTCTGTACTATGGTCTCATTGTTCATCTTTAGTTCTTTGAGTAGCTGCTCTAGGTGCTGTGACTCTTCTGAACTTTTGATTTGGGTGCTTGGGCTTGGGTTATCCATATCGCCTGGTTTTTTCATATGCTTTATAATTTTCTGTTGTTTTTGGCCTCGTGGCATTTGCTGAACTTGATAGGGTTCTTTTAGGATTTGTAGACCAATTGAAGTCCTTATCTCTAATCTATCAGATCTACAGCTTTGTGGAGTACACTTTCTCTAACTAACCAGCAGGTGGCATCCACGAGCCACCTGTTCTCCACAAGCCAGTTCTCCCCCGCTTAGCCTTTTTGGTGAGTGGGGGAGTGAGTCTTGTGGGGTCCAATTGGTGTACCAAGCTTGCGTGTGTAGTTGGTGTTGCCTGCCCTGTATATGGGGTGTGTTTCTGGGCAGTCAGGGAGGGGGGGGTGGCTCTAACAATCAAATCTCCCTGGTGATCCTAGATTTTTAAAGCTGCTGCAGTAGTCTAATCTTTCAGTTCAGTCCTGCGACAGTTTGTCTCTGCCACTGACCCACAAGTCCTTGGTATTGGCGTATGGCTCCTGAGACTTGCAAGTGGGCCCCTCTTCCAGGCCGTGCACCCCGGGTCCTCTGTTGAGGGATGACTGTGCTATGTCACAGGTGAGTACCATCCCCCCAGGGCAGTTCTGGGCTCCCAGTCTGCTGAAATGATGGCTGAATCGGGCTTTGTTAATTCACACTGCTCCACCTTCCCAACTCTGGGACAATCAGCTGAGGTTGCAGGGAAGGCTAATGTCCACGCCCAGTTTTGTGGTGTGTGCCTGTTATTTGAAGCGCTTCCATCACACTGGGTTGTCTGGGGCAGCTCTGGGCTATGGGGCTGGCGATGGGCAGGAGTGTTTCCTGTCCACCAGGATGATGGCTGTGAGCGGACACCCCCATTTTCTTGGGAAGTTGTGGTGTTTAGTGTATTTTGTCAGCCACTGGATTATTGCCTTTTGTCTCAGAGCTCTCTTAGTTCTGCTCTTGTCTTGACCTGCCCAAATTGCAAGTCTTTGAAGCTCTCTGTATTGGGCTTCTTAGAGTAATTGTTTTAGAAAAAGCAAAAAGGATTTAAAAAAGGCCCTCCTGGCAGATCTAATGGGTTATTGAAATGCTAAGAGACAAAGCAACCAGGGCCATTAAGGAAAGGTCCACAGGGCAGAGAGATCAGCTTTTCTTTGGGATTTGCATATGCACCTCAGGGCCTGAGCTCTGCCCTTCCCCTTTCTATGTTCACCAGAACTCCAAAAATCCTCCGCTTTTATTTTGGAGTTTTTCGTGTTGTTTTTTTTCTATGCCTGTCTCCTCTCTGCTGGGCTGGCTGCTCTCAGATTCTCTGGTGTCTGGTCTCAGTCTATCTATGGTTGGAGTTTGGATCAGTAGAATGAGTTTCCGATAAGGGCTGCTACTGCAGTTCTCCCTTCTCCTTCCCGGAGCTGACAGCCCCTCCTCCCACGGGACTGAGCCTGGCAGGGAGGGGCGTGGGTCCCCTGGCCGCAAAAACTTACAGATTTCGCTGATCTCAGCAGTTCGACATTTTCATGA
Organism: Choloepus didactylus; assembly: GCF_015220235.1. Classification (NCBI taxonomy): domain Eukaryota; kingdom Metazoa; phylum Chordata; class Mammalia; order Pilosa; family Megalonychidae; genus Choloepus; species Choloepus didactylus. Next base: position 5,623,028 of record NW_023637624.1, on the reverse strand, counting down.
GTGTTGTATGAAGTATGCCCAAAGACAGATTGCTCTGTGGTGTCCAGTCCACACAGTTCCTGGCTTTCTACCTACTTTCCTGGAGGAGTAACTAAAACATACAGCTCACCGGTCCACCATCTTGCCCCGCCTCTTTCATTCCTTTTTATGGTGGAATAATAGTCCATTGTATGTATATACTACATTTTATTTATCCATTCATTGGAAGATGGACACTTGGATTGTTTCCATCTTTTGGCAATTTTGGATAATACTGCTATAAACATTGGTGTGCAAAAATGTGTCAGAGTCCCAGCTTTCAATTCTTTTGGGTAGAGGGATTGCTTGGTCATATGGTAGTTCTATACTTAGCTTCCTGAGGAACAATGATTTGAATGACTGCAGATTTCTCATCAGAAACCATGGAGGCCAGAGGTAGTGACAACTTGAAAAGAATTGTCATGCTGTAATTCTATATCCACAGAAAATATTCTTCAAGGATGAACGTGAAATAAAGGCATTCTCAACTAAAGAAAAACTAAGAGAGTTTGCTGTTAGCAAACCTACTCCAAATGAATTGCTAAAGGATGTTTTTCAGAAAAAAAAAAAAAAGGCGGGAAAAGATGCCAGAAAGAACTTGGAACATCAATAAGCAAAAGTCAGAGTACCAAATAGAAAAATGACAAAAGACTTGAACAGACACTTCAATAAAAGGAATTATATATGGCCAATAAACACATGAATAGATGTTAAACCTTGTTAGTATTCAGGGAACTGCAAATTAAAATCACAATAAAAAAAACCACCACACACTCATAAAAATGGCAAAAATCACTAACGTCTGACAGTACCAAATATTGGGCAAGATGGGAGGGGCTCTTACTGACTGTGGGAGTGTAAATTGATACAAACACGCTGGGAAACAATTTGGCATTTTCCACCCAACTGAAGTGTATATATATGTTCACTAAGGATGAGAGAATGTTTTTTAGAAGTTTTATACAAAAGAAACAGAAAATAAATAAATAAATTATATTTACAAGCAACCTGGATAAACCTCACAAACAATGTGGAGAAACAGAGTCCTGACAGCAGTAGTCTTGCCTGCCTGGGTTGAGTGGAGTCCGTGAGATCTCCATTTATTTTTTAGTAATTTGCAGCTTCCCTGTCTTTTTCGTGGTCACTCTGGCTAAAGATTTGCCAGTTTTGTTTGTTGATCATTTTGAATAACCAACTTTTGGTTTTATTGGGCCTCTCTATTGTTTTTCTATTTTGTTTATCTCCATTCTAATTTTTTAGTATTCCCTTCTTTCTGCTTGCTTTGGGTTTACCTTGCTCTTTTTGATCTAGTTCCTTAAGATATAAAGTTAGATTTGAGGTCTCAAGTGAAATGCCATGTCCTTAGAGACCACCCAGAGATTCCCCGTCCACCTCATCTAGAAGAGACTCTTCCTGGCACAGACTATTCTTCAAGCACAGTATTCTGCTTATTATTATGTTTATTTCTTTTGTTTCGTTTATCACAAACATCCTAGACCTTGATTTTGAACTCATTACTTTTCTACTCAGCTGTTTGTGCCTTTTGATCTGATTTTTATGACTGTATACTTTGCTTCTAAAATTTTAATCTGGTTCTGTTTAAATCAGCAGGTTCTTTTTTGCTGAACATTCTGGTCTTGTCTTTAAATTTCTATTTGTGTAAGGAGTTGAAGCAGGGTGGGCTGGATGAGCCAGGGGCAAGGTGATACAAAGTGAGGCGAGGGCCATATAAATGGGGCTGCCTACAGACTCCTCCAAATGTCAGATTTCCTTCTGTTCCAGCCACAGCTCAAAGAAGAACCAGCAATTGCAGGACAAGGAAACTGACCCATGTCCCTGGCAATCCAGTCTTGATTGTATTGATTAACTAGAACAATTTTGCCTTTCTGGAGTTCTACTCAGTAGAATTGATGCTCCAGGCCATGGCCTTTGATATCATTATTTTCCAAAACCAGTTGCTAAAGCTCTGCAGATTTCATAACTATCATTTACTTCCTAGCACATTGGAGAGTCTCCATCTGTGTCCAGTGCTGTTTTGCTACAGTCAAAGAATTAAATGAAATCTGGAAAATGATAGAACACAGAGAGAATATCAGTAGAGAGACTGAAATTACGAAAAGGAAAAAAACAGAGCCGAAGACCTCAGTAACAGAAATTAAAAATCCCCTAGATGAACTCAGCAGCAAATTGGAGCTAGCAGAAGAAAGAATCAGTAAACTTTAAGAAAAGACAATTGCAATCATCCGGTCTGAGGAGCAGAAAGAAGAAAGGATGTAGAAAAGTAGACAGAACCTGAGGAATCTGTGGGATCCCATCAAACATACCAGTATACACATTGTGGGAGTCTTAGAAGGAGAAGAAAAGGACAGAGAGACTATTCAAAGAAACAATGGCTGGAAACTTTCCAAATTTAACAAAAGACATGAATATACACATCCAAGATGCTCAACACACTCCAAACAGTATAAACTCAAATAGACCCACACCATGATATAATAAAACTGTCAAATGCCAAAGATAAAGAGAGAATTCTGAAAGCTGCAAGAGAGAAGCAATGTGTTACATGCAAAGGAGACTCAATAAGATTAAGTTTGATTTCTCATCAAGACACCACGGAGGCAACAAGGCAGTGGGATGACATATTTAAAGTGCAGAAAGCAAAAAATCTACCACCCAAGAATTCTGTATCTGGCAAAACTGTCTTTCAAAAATGAGGGAGAGAGTAAGACATTCCCAGATAAACAAAAGCCGAAGGAGTTTGTCACCACTAGACTGGCTGTACGAAAGATGCTAAAGAGAATTCTGCCGGTTGAAAGAAAAGGACAATAGACAGTAGATTGAAACTGCATGAAGAAGTAAAGATCTCTGGTGAGGGTAAGGATATGAGTAAATATAAATACCAGTACTATTGTATTTTTGGTTTGTAACACTACTCTTTATTTCCTAAAGAATCTAAAAGGCAAAGGCATAAAGTGTAATGTTAAATCAGTAGTTTCGGATTCCTAATGTATAAACATATACTTTTCTACAAGAACTACATAAAAGTGGGAAAACAGAGGGACAAAATTTGTGCTTACTATTGAAATTAACTTGGTATCAAAGCAAATGAGAGGTTTAAAATTTAGGATGTTAAATTTAAACCCCATAGTAACTACAAAAAAAAAAAATCAGAGAATATGTAAACTCATAGAGACAGAAAGTAGAGTACAGGATGCCAGGGGCAGGGGACAGGAAAAATGGGGTGTAGAGGGTAGGGTTTCTGTTTGAAGAGATGGGAAAGTTTTGGTAATGGAGGGTGGTGAGGGTACTGCAACATTGCAAATGTGATTAATCCCACTGAATGGGTATGCTTGGGAGTGGTTGAATTGGGAAAAGTTTATGTTGTATATATGTTCCCACAATTACACAAAAAAATAGCATCTAAAGAGACAATGATAATTAAATGCAATACATGATTCTGGACAAGATCTAATAAGGGAGGAGAAAAGGCTCAAAAGGACACTATTGGGGCAACTTAAAAAATCAAAATATAGGCTATATGTTAAATTTTCTTGAACTTGATAACTGCACTTACAGTGATTACATAAATGAATATCCTTGTTCTTAGGAAATTTACATGGCAGTGTTAAGTATTCAAGGAGCAGGATGTACACAACCTACATTCAGGTGTTCAGGAAATGGATTGAGAAATAGATGGACAGACAGAGAGACAGACAGATGGATAGATGGACTGATAGATAAATGGATAAATAGATAGAATGATATGGCAAATGTGGAAAAATGTTGAATCAGTAGATCTGGGTGTCTGGGGAGATGGGGATACACTGGAATTCTCTTATATGGGGTTGTCTTATATTTATAAGTTTGAAAATATTTCAAAACAAAAAGGTGACAGAAAAAAAGGAATTTAGCCTAAAAACTGATCTCACCTTGTTGGCTTCTGTGGGCCACAAGCAGAATTGAAAATGCACTAATGTGGCCAAGAGGAGGAATGAGGAATTATATGTGAGGGACAGTCCATTTCCCTGTGGCATCTAAGAGGCATTTTCCTAGGCTGACAGTCTGACGACCCCTCTGAAACCAGTTCCATCCCCAATCATGTCCTCTCCATCGTGCTTCAGTCTTGGAAGGATGTGGAGCAGAGGAAGCACATTCCTGAATGGCCAGAATGATGCTGCCACCTTTCCCGGGCCCCACCCCAGGCACCCCTTAGATCACCCAGCCGGGGCCTTAAAGATCCACGTGTAACTACTAGGTTGGCATTACAAATCATGTTAATAAGAGCTTACATTTTTGACACTGATAAAACCTTTTATAGTGAAAACTTTAAATATGTATACAAAAATAGACATACACATATCATGAATCCCCTGAGTTTTCATGAAGAACCACCCATCTTCAACAATTATCAGCTCAGGGCCAATCTTGTTTTACTTTTGACCCCCTCACCCCCAATTCTCCCTTTTCCATACGATTTCAAAGCAAATCTTGGCTATCGTGTCATCTCATCGAAAAATCTTTCAGTAAGTTTTTCTAAAACAGAGATTTGCAGACTGGCCCATGGGCCTACCTCCTGTTTTGTAAAATAGTTTATTGGAACACAGCTACGCCCGTCCATTTACCTACCTTTGTTGGCTCCTTTAGCAGGCACAGACCCCAGGGCTCACAGAGCCTCAAAGATTAACTATCTGGCCCTTAAAGAAAAGGGTGCTGTCCCCTGCTCTAAAAGATAAGACTTTTAAAAACATACTATACTACCATTATCGTACTTAAAATGTTAATAATTTGACACACAGTCACTTAAAATTGACTTTGTCTTTTTCAAATGCCTTCATAATCATTATCTCATTTGAATCCCACAAGTTTGTGAGGTAGGGAGGGAAAACCTTAACATTTAAATTCCTTTTGTATAAAAGAAAATGGAAGCATAGAGAGTTTAAAAAGTGACTTCATTAAAGGTAGGCAGCTAAAAAGACGTTTGACTAGGGTTCTGCCTCAGAGATATTTTGGTGGGGCAAGGAGAAGCTTGAATTCTGCAGCAAGTGAATGAGAAATTCCCTGTGTATTTCTTAGCTGTTCCATTTCAAGAGTATTTGACTTGAAAAATCTGGCATGGGATATATATTTCAGACATGGAGTTAATTTAAGGTGAACCTCCTTCAAGCAGTAGGAATAACAGAGTTTTATATTGAATGAGAGTTCCCATGGAACCACTCTGAGTTTGAAGTGCCATAGAAGCGTCTGGAGAAAAATCTATGGATAAACCTGTTTCCTAGCATCTTCCTTAGAAAAGAACATGGTGTATTATTTAAAGGCCAAAGAAAAAGGACAAAATGCGGGGGTTGGACATTTACTGTAGTTACATGAGCACCCAGAGTCTGGGGGTACATTCTAGCTCCTCTGTCCCATAAAGCTGGCTGAAAATAATATAAAAGCCATTCTTTCTCATGAGAAACCTGGTGGCATTTTTATTGGTCTGCCCATGAGATAATACTTCATCTTTGTGGAGAAAATCTAAGAGCACTTTTGGAAGTGGCAAATAGTTACAGAAAGTCTAAGCATGCTTCAGAAACTATAAGAAGATTAGGTTTTATTTTTATGTGACCTAAAACCCTCTATGCAAGCAAAGGGTGTTGCTGAAATGGCTCCCAGATAAAAAGAAATCCTTGTTTATGTTTAAAAATAGTTTTCTTTAAAGATATCTGAAATGTTGTCCTAATTTAAAATGTTGTCCTAATTAGGCAATGATCTCCTTGAGGGCAGGGGCCAGTGTTGGTTACTTTTTGGATTTCAAGGGACTAGAATGGGGTTTGGCAGGAAATGGCACTTAATATTAGTGGAGAATTATGGAAGATGTCACCTTAACCAAGTGATCAAGGTTAACATCAGCACTGATAAGTCATGTGAATATCATCTACCCTTGTGGTATGCCAAATAATCACCCTCCACACCAAAAAAAAAAAAAAGATATCCAAGCCCTAACTGCTGGGACGTGTCAATATGTTACCTTATATAGTAAAAGGGACTTTGCCGACACGATTAAATTAAGGCTCTCAAGATGAGGCTGTCATCCTGGATTATTTGAGTGGGCCCAGTGTAATCACAAGCATCCTTATGAGAGCCAGGCAGGGGGAGATTTAATTAGAGAAGAGGAGAAGACAATGTAACAATTGTGACAATAGAAGCAGAGATGGGAGTGATGAGGCCACACATAAAGTTATGGCGGCAGCTACATGAAGCTCTCTGCCGGAGCCTCCAAAAGGAACCAGCCCTGTCGCCACCTTCATTTTAACCTTGTAAGACTCATTGCAGACTGCTGACCTCCAGAATTGAAATAGCATAAATTTCTGTTGTTTTAAGCTGCTAAATTTCCAGTCATTTGTTACAGCAGTCAGAGGAAACTAATACATACTCCCTGATATGAAATGATGAGAGGAGCCCTACTCACTTCTGTGATTTTCCTCCTCCAAAATCCACATCCTCAGTCTAATCTTGAAAAGACATGGGGCAAACTCAGATTGAGGGATATTCTCCCAAGTACCTGACCAGTACACTTCAAAAGTGTCAAGGTCATGAAAAATAAGAAAGTCTGAGAAATTGTCACAAAGGGAAGACTAATGAGTCCTGATAACTAAATGCGACATGGTGTCCAGGATCAGATGCTGGAACAGAAAATGACAGTAATGGAAAGACTGCTGAAATCCAAATAAAGTCTGTAGTTTAGATAATAGTAATGTGCCACTGTTAATTTCTTAAGATGTGAGATTTCTTAACTGGTAAGATGTTAACAATAGAGGAAGCTGGGTGAAGTTATCGGGGAACTCTCTGTACTATCTTTGCAACTTTTGCTGTGAATATAAAGTTATTTAAAAGTAAAATATTTAAAAAGGGCTCCATCCCAGCAACATATTGTCTTGTAGAAGCAGAAATCATATAGGGATATTTTTCAGGGGCTCAAGGGCTACACTGACCAGACTGTCCCAGGAGAGAGGAAGAAGCTGGAAAGAGAGATGGCTGAGGGTAGAGGGAAGGTGCCACTCTTAGTTGCCTTGGGTGCCACTGGATGGAAGTAGTGCCTGAGGTATAAGCAAGGGGAAAACATCCATTTTCTTTTTCCTTTTTTTGTGGCTAGCGAAACAACCATAGTACAGAAAAGCTCAGTGACAAATAATGTCCATTGACTTGATTTGACTTGCCCAAGCTCACTGAGCAGCTGAGGAAATGGAATATAAATTGTCCAATGACATGGAAGCCCAGAGTAGTTAAGTAACTTGTCCAAGGACACAACCTTCAAATAATATTTTCATTATAGTGTTTGCCTTTATTTCTGGCGCACTTCACTCAAATGCTGTGTACAGGATCCATTCATCTCCTTGTGTGTCTCACAGCTTCACTCCTTCTCATAGTTGCTCAATATTCCTTGTATGCATACGCCACCATTCACTATTCTGTTCCTCAGTCTATGTACCCTTAGGCCACCTCCACCCATTGCAAATCATGAATACTGCCTCCATGAACACCAGTGTGCAGATGTCCATTCATGTCTCTACTCTCAGATCTTCCAGTGACACACCCCATAATGAGGTTGCAGGACCTTATGGTCCCCACATATTTAGCTTCTCATGGAACCACCACACTGACCTTCAGAAAGTCTACACCATTCTGCCTGCTCATCAACAGTATAGGTACATCTAGAAGGTGTGTGTTTTTAAAGCCTCTCTTTCTCAGTGAAGAAATGAAGCTCTGAGAAGTTCAATGACTTCCCCCTAGGTCACATGGGTGAAAAGTGATTGAATAAAAATTTAGGATGTAGGATGGGGATCTGCCAGCTTCCTCTGTAAAGGGCTAGATGGTAAATATTTAACTCCTGTGATCCATACGCTCCTGGGGGCAACCTCTCATATCTGCTGTTGTAGCGCGAAAGCAGACGAAATGAATGGGTGTGGCTGTGTTCTCCCATACACGTTATTTACAAAAACGGGTAGTCAAAGGATTTGGCCCCCAGGCCGGAGTTCGCTGACCCCCATCCAGAACTTTAATTCCTGGTCTAAGGCTCTTTCTGTGAGGCTCTGCTCTGTTTCACTTTTATCTGTTACCATTGAAGCCAGTACAAAGCAGTGACAAAATGAATTATGCCTCAACGAAGAATTTAAGCCTGGATGCCACAGCTCTGCAGTCCTATGCCTTATTAGTATTATCTTAATTCTGCAGATTGACTATGTTGAAAGAAACCTAGCTATGCTTTCAGTAAAGAGAGTGCGATCCATAACATAGGTGTAGGTTTAGGCAGAGACCCACCTTATGCTCAACAGAAACAATGATTCCAAGAGGGGGTAGGAAGAAACTGATTACGGCCAGGAGCCCAGACATACACTTGCAGTTTTCTGGTGTTCTGATGCCCTACTCTAGGAAATTTGCCTTGGAAGAGTTACTGTATTCTCACTTCCACCCAAAACAGACACCACGAGGCCCTGGTTGGACACAGTTCTAGTTCCTTGGGTGGGGGGTGGAATATTTTTGATGAAGGGTGGGTGGGATGATTTTGGGTTATTCAGAGTTAGGGTGACCAGCTTACCCCGGTTTGCCTGGCATTTTCCTGGTTTTACCACTGAAAATCTCTCATCCTGGGAACCCCCTTAGTCCCAGAAAAACTGAGAGACCCCCCCGCCCCAAACTGGCTGATCATCAGATTCATTTGGGGGGCTTTTAAACAAACATCTGGCATATCCAATTAAGGTTCAAGTCAGTGTTTGAGAGTTTATCCAGATGTCTCACATGAGTCTAAATTAGAGACATCCAGCTAGGTATCTTAAGTGACACACTTTAGAGGTTAACATGTCCATTGCTATGTCCTTGGAATAATCTATTTGATAGTTTCCATTTCCCTATTCTCACATTGTATTGAATTGGAATCACTCATTACAGTTTTGAATCAACATTCCAATCTTGGAGACCAGCAAGGTATAAATAAATAAATGCTCTGGGTTTTTCCCCTTCTCTAATAATTTCATGTTAGGCTTTTCATCTAGGGCATGAAAAACCAACCAACCTCCCTCCCTCCCTCCCTCCCTTCCTTCCTTCTTTCCAACCCTACCAGGAACTCACCAAAGTGCAAAGGCTGTAAGTTATGGGCCTGTAGACATGATTGTCGTTGTTTGTTTCTTTTTGCACATATAGCACTTTTTAAAATTTTTGAGCCAACATTTACATATTAGGAGATTTCACATAAAATTCAAATATGTGTCTGTTTTGAAAACTGGAAAACTGGACAACACTGGACCCTCCAGTCCACATGACTGTGATTTTCAACCCCTTCTAGACAGGCCATGTCATCTGTAGTCCTCCACACTTAGTTGAGTCCCCCACTGCACCTTCCTGTCATCTGCCTAGCATTAGAGTTTGTGTCCCTGCTCTAATGGGATCTATATTACAGTGAGTGTGAAATGTTCAATAACTTTGGTGTTTCCCACAACTCCTTGTACATGGGGACCAAGAAGTAGATGCTCAATAAATATTTGTCAATTGCTACATTTCTAACAGGAACATAAAATGATCTTCAGCTCTCTACCTTTTTTCCAGGTGGGGTGTGATAGAATGGGAAATGAGTGAACCAGAAGACCCTGCCCACAAACTGCATGGTCATCAGAATCATAAGGAGCTTTAAAAATACATACGTTCCTAGGCCCTATCCTAAATCTGCTGAACCAGGGTTTCTGGGGTGTTAGTGGGGGTAAAGTAGTGATCCTCGTCCATCCCAGTCCCCTACAGATTAACCAGCAATGCCAGTTCTTGTCCTAAACTCCCTCTGCAGTCCCCCATTCCCCAGGTGAACTTGTCTTTGTCAATATGAAAGGAATAACACTTTTCTAGAAAAGTTTACACCGCTGACACAGTATCAAACAGAGACTTCAAGGCCATCCCAGAGATGAGACTTCTGAGATTCACATGGCTTCAGGTTTGTGTGCAAGCCCCTTTGCTGCTCCTCCTCCCCTCCCTCTCCTTCCACGTTTTCTGTCCTTTTCACACACACTGATGTCCTCGAACATGGTAGTCACATTGACCAATTCCTGCTTCTGCTTCCTTGCTTATGCCGTGTCCCTCCTGCTCTCCAGAATGCTTTCTCCTTTCCTAAATATTAGATGCTACTCCCAATGCCATGTGGTATAAGGGCTTGGAATGGGCATTGACAGACCTATGTTTTTATGCATTTTTCTTCCATTATTACTCACATGAGGGAATTGGACAAAGTCACTTCTCTGACCTTAGTTTAACCATCTACAAAATGATGGAGTTGACCTGGATTATTTCTGAGGTCCCTCTAATTTCTAGAATCGTTAGATTCTAGATTTTTATCTGTCACCTTGTCCATCATTCAGAGTCTGGCTCAAGCCCCATCCTTAAAGCTCTAACTTGGAACATTCTAGCCTCAATTTCCTGACTCTTTTTTAAACATGACACTTGTTGTCTGAGCCATTATTTGGCAACTGATCATGAATTACCTTATGATATCTTTCATCTTGCTGTTTTGAAGTTTCACTTGTCTTTTTTTTAGCCTGTCATAGATTCAAGCTTTGACTCCTTAGGCAACTTATTAAGAATGTTGAGGGCAGAGATTTCTTATATATTCTTAGCTCTTCCACAGTGGCTCACGTGATTCCTTGTGCCAAATTGGTGATCAATACATAATGATTAATTAAAAATATGGTTAATTAATGCATAATATTTACATTCTCATTATTCTTCCCCATTTGGGGATTCATCTGAAATCATACTTTTAAAAAATCTGTCATATAGTTACCTGCTTCCTATCTGTAGCTCTCTATTAGTCTCTCATTACCTAGTAAATGAAAGAAAAGTGATTCTTTTTTAGTCCATAAATAGATTAGGAGAATAAATAGATTGGTGGATGGATGGATGGGTGGGTGGATGGGTGGGTGAACAGATGAGTGGGTGGATGAGTGGATAGGCAGATGGGTGGACAGATGGGTGAAGGGATGGGTGAATGGTTGGATGGATGGATTGATTTTGTATATCCTGGCCATTCCTACAAGATACCTACCCATTTTAGTGCTGGGTGCCTCCATACTATGTAAATAGAATTTAATACCTGAATTGGTCCTTCAACACAAAAAGATGATGAAGAGTTTGTTTTCTTTTCCAGTAAGTATAAAGTGTAAAGTTGGATTTAATGTTGACAGTGTGTAATGCCCAAGTTATGTTATGTTCGCTTCAGTGTAGTGTTACTTCTGCTAGATTGGAGCTGACGGAATGAATCAGACTTACGTGGTGGTTCTGCTTTGTCAATTCCATGGAAAAACTGATCATAAGTCTCCCCCTCTCTTGTGATTTGGAAGGTGGAAAGAAACAGGAAAGCTTTGTTTGTGCCAACTTATTGAAGTAAAAATCTTTGAATTTCTTGCAAGGAGTTTATGAGATAATGTGGTTTTCAGCCTTTCTTGACACCTAGAGCTGTGCTGTCCATCATGGTAGCCACTCACCACATGTGGTTATTTAAATTTAAATTGGATATAAACAAAATTAGTAATTCAGTGTCCCGGCCCGCGGGATGATCAACGGAGGCTCCAGCTCCTGCGAGGGAAGAATGGTATGGGACAAGAGACACGAAGAATGACAGCTAGACAAAGATTCTGATCAAGCTGCAAAACTTTATTGAAGAGGCAGGATATATATACTCTAAGGTAGAGGGAGTGGCTAGTACGAACGGGTGGCGGCCTAGGATTGGTGGCTGCAAAGGCGGGTGGCGGTCTAGGATTGGCTGCTGCTGTTGCTAGGGCGGATGGCAGATGTAAGGCTAGCACAGGATTGGTGGCTACTGTTGCTGGGGTAGAAGGCAGGTAGTAAAGCTAGCACTCTCGGCGCGAATCTTAGGCGCGAACGGCTATCACTTCTGTAGAAGGCTGAGGGCAACTTAAGCCGCTATTGCATCAGCCCTAGCGGTCATGTTGCATATCTCCGGCATCGCTGAGGGTGGATTTTATACATGCTACCTTAATCGTCCCCAACAATTCAGGTCCTTAGTTGCACTAGCAACATTTCAAGTGCCCAGTAGCCACATGTGGTAAGTGTCTACTGCATTGGACTGTGCAGATAAAGAATATCCATTATCACAGAAATTCTACTGGATGGCTCTGAAGAGGGTTTACTCTGTGCCTTGGGGCTCAAGTATCATTTCCAGGATCCATGTGAGCTGCAATCTCTTATAGAAGGAAATAGGCAAATATGGAATGCCTCGCATCAGCACAGGCTTTTCCTGTCTGAGTCCATAAATGAGGAAGAGAGGATACCAGGAAGCCTAATACAATCACCAAGCATAGGCTTGGGGAATTTGGGTATCCCGTTGATGTGGTTTTGAGATCTTCTGAAGAACACATGAGGGGTCCATTTTCCAGGTCCCCCCCAACTGCGGGATACATTAGTAGCCTGAATCATGAACTTCTGTCTGATCCTTCGACTTTCTGGACTTTTTTTCCATATTCTTTTGCAGATTCTCTTCCATTTGCCAGTCTACCTTTCTAACCTGCCCCAAGACTTGCCAAAATAAACACAGCTCTAGCCCAGCGCTTCTTCCCAGTGCCTCCCACATGGTGTCACCAGGCTTCTCCTTTCCCTGACTTTATTTTGGCCTCCCAGATGGCTGGGCCCTTTTCTCTCCATCTACCCAAATTCTGTCACACCCTCAAGGCACAGTTCAAGTCCCTTTTGCTCTGTGAAGCATAACCTGATCTTTTGTTTTCACTGATTTTCCCCCTTCCTGAGATGTTTTTGCCTCTATCGTTCACTAATACTGAATCTATCCTGCCTTATATTGCTAAGTCTTTTTTATAGATGTGTCTTCCACTTCCTTAATCAAATGAGAAGTTCCTTGGGGGCTGGGCCCTCTATGACACCCAGCCCCACACCTTACATCTAGTAAGAGGACAACGACTACAACTCGGCTGATGTTTGAGCTGTGGCAAAATGGTAAAGCCCAGCTGCCAGAAGTGGAAGTCATCTTAAAGCTCATCCCATCCAAAACCCTTGTTTGACACAGTGACCAAAAGGGGTGATGGGATTTGACCTTGTCACAACAAATTGAGAGTACAGTGACTCCAGAGTGGTTCCCTCCTAAGGGGCCACCTCTTCTGTACTAGAAGTCCAGCTTCATGGATTCCAAGGAAATTGCCTGGTCCCTTTCTCACAGGAGAAGAGAAGATTTCATTTCAGTTCTAAAGCAGTCTTCCAGTAGGTCCGTCTGTTGGAGCATTTTGCGTGAGCCACCAGTGCATTGCTTCTCTATAGAACGATTTTTCTGAGGCCTATGCTGCCTCCCTGGAAGGAAACTCAGTTGGTGTCTCCCCAAAGCATAAGGATGCCAGAGCTGCCTACGGACTCCAGCGTGATCAGAGGGCAGGTGTGCTGGGGCTGGGCTTTCCCCGTAAGGCTCTTCCAACTGGAAGGCCCCAGGGAGGCGAAGGGCGGCCAAGAACTTTGGCCTTGTCTCTCAAATATTTTCTTTTAAAGTGTTAGAATTTTATGTGGTTAGTTAAGTATCACTTCTGGAAATTATTTATGCATGGAAGCAAAAAAGCACCAAGTTGATCATGAAACACAGGCTCCCTGGTGAGTTTTTTTTTCTTTTTTTTGAACTGTGCTTGTCAAGAACATTCTTTGAAAATAGACTCAATTTGCATTTTTGCACTTGTAAATCCTCCTGGTGTGTGGGGCTTGCATAAATTCCCTCTTAATTAAAACACTTTGCAGAATAAAAGGAAAAAAAGTGTCTCTATTCCTCTTTTTCTGTGCCCCAGTAATAGAGCAGGGGAATTTGTTTTTTTTACAGCCGTCTTTGACATTCTGGTGGTTAGCATCACATACTTGCTGCCACGTAAAAGGATTCAAATTGCCTTAGAATCCTAAGGAGCTGCTAGGTTTTAATATGGCTTTTTTTTTCCTTTCTAAAAAGCAGTTTTATTGAGATATATTCACATACCATACAATCCATCCAAAGTATACAATCAATGGCTTTTAGTATAATCACAGTCTCCTTAGCAGTTGCCCCTAATCCTTCTATCTTTCCCCACCCCTACATAACCACTTATCTATTTCCATCTCTGTAGATTTATTTATATTTACATCTTCTATAAATGGAATCATACAATATGTAGTACATGACTGATTTCTTTCACTTAGCATAGTGTTTTTAAAATATTATTATTTTTTAACTAGAGAAATTGTAGGTTTACAGAGAAGTTGTGTGAAAAATACAGCATTTCCATATACCCCATCTATTGTTGACACTGCATTAGTGTGGTGCCTTTGTTGCACCTGAGGAAAGAGTATTAAAATAGGACTACCAGCTATAGTCCATAGTTTACATTAGGTGTATTTTTTTCCATAAACCTCCCTATTATTAACACCTTGTAATAGTGTCATGCATTTGTCATAATTCATGAAAGAACTTTATTATACTTGTGCTATTAACGCCACTCCATCATCCACAACAGGGTTCTCTGTGTTATACAGTCCTGTGTTTTATCTTCTAACTTTCATTCTTGTAACAGACACAACCCAAAACTTCCCCTTTCATCCACATTCACAAACATAACTCTGCGCTGTTAATTACACCCACAATAATGTGCTACCATCACCACCATCCATTTCCAAACATTTATAATCAACCTAAGTAGAAATTCTGTACAAATTAAGCATCAGTTTCCCATTTTCTACTCCCAAGCTATCCTCTGGTAACCTATATTCTAGATTCTAACTCTATGAGTTTGCTTATTTTAATCAGTTTATATCAGTGAGCTCATACGATATTTGTCCTTTTGTGTCTGGCGTATTTCACTCAGCATAATGTCCTCAAGGTTCATCCATGTTGTTGCATGGATGAGGACTCCATTCCTTTTTTACAGCTGAATAATATTCCATGGTATGTATATACCACATCTTGTTTCTCGCCTGATGAACACTTGGGATGTTTCTATCTTTTGGCAATTGTGAATAATGCTCCTATGAACATCACTGACAAATATCTATTCGAGTCCCTGCAATCAGTCCTTCTGGGTTTATACCTAGTAGCAGGATGGATGGGTGGTGGTATAGTAACTCTATATTTAGCTTCCGGAGGAATTTGCTTAACTGTTTTCCACATTTTACATTCCCACCAGCAATGAATGAGTGTTCCTATTTCTCCACATCCTCTCCAACCCTTGGAGTTTTCTGTTTTTTTTTTTTTTAGTAGCAGTCATACTAGTGGGTGTGAAATGACATCTTATTGTGGTTTTATTTGTATTTCCCTAATAACTAGTGATGTTGAACATCTTTTCATGTGTTTTTTAGCCATTTGTAGTAACTCTTTGGAGAAATGTCTGTTCAAGTCTGTTGCCCATCTTTAAATTGGGTTGCCTGTTTTTTTTTTATTGTTGAGTTGTAGGATTTCTTTGTATATTTGGGATATTAAACCTTTATCAAATATGTGGTTTCCAAATATTTTGTCCCATTGAATAGGTTGTCTTTTCACTTTCATGACAAAGCCCTTTGATGCCCAAAAGTTTTTAATTTTGAGAAGGTCCCATTTACCTATTTTTCTTTCATTTGCTTGTGCTTCGGGTGTAAAGTCTAAGAAACCATCACCTATCACAAGATCTTGAAGATGCTTCCTCACATTTTCTTCTAGGAGATCTATAGTCTTGGCTCTAATATTTAGGTCTTATCTTACAGCGGTTCAGTTTAACCTGACCCCCTTTTATTTTTCTGTGAGGCTTTTCTGCCCCTTGAGGGGATCCTGTTCCAGGGAGCTCTATGGGGTCACTCTAGAAAAGTGGATCACTTCAGAGAAGTCTCTTTCGCTTTAGGTCATCCAGCTGACTGAAACTAGATCAAGTGAGAGCACAACAGTTCTTGCCAGCAATTCAACCGTGGTCTGTCCCCACCCACGGGGGCCCTTTTGTATGCAGCCCTCCTCAGGGGCTTGTGTTCTGCCCTGGGTCTCTGTGGACTTAGGTCCCTGTACCTGGATGTGCGTGGGGTTCTGACTTGCTGCTCTGAGTTGCTCTAGTCTCTGACCATGGTGGGAGGGACCTGGGCTGTGTTGCCTCTGTGCCACTCCCAAGGTGTGTGGGACAGAGTGAGGGGGAGGGAATGGGAACCAACTGGCAGTCCAGGACATAAGTTTTCCACTTGATCTTTTTCTCTATCTTTGATTCAGCGTTTGTGGAGTCCATTTCCAGTCTCTACTGCCAACCAGAGTTCTAAGCAAGTGGGATTTGTCCTTTTATTCACTACATCTCTGGGGAGGCTTTTTCAGGGAATGTCTTACATCAACATGCTGATGACATCACTCCCTTTTAAATGGTTTTCACACATCAAATATCACCTCCTCCAGCAGGTCACTTGGTTTAAAAGAATAACCAACACTATCCCATCTTTCCAGTCTCTTTTTTCAGGTTTACTATGGTGTATAAATTACACACTGTAACTTTTTAGCTGTACATTTCTATGAATTTTGACAAACTTACATAGTCACGTAGCCACCATCACCATCAAGCTATGGAACATTTCTATCCCCTTCAAAAGTTCTTTCTTATCCCTTTATAGTCAGTCCCCTCCCTTCACTCCTAACTCCTGGCAACCACTGACCTTTTCCAGAATGTCATATGAATGCCATCCTACAATACATAGCTGTTTGATTGTGGCTTCTTTCAACTCATCTTGTTGCATGTATCAGTAGTCATTCTTTTTAACTGCTGAGTAGTAGTCCATTGCACAGATATACCATAGTTTGTTTATCTCTTCTCCAGTTAACATCTGGTTGGCTTGTTTTCAGTCATGGTGATTATGCATAAAACTGTCTTAAACGTTCATGTACAGCTTTCATATGAATGTATGCCTTCATTTCTCTCGGGTAAATGTCATCCAGTATTATTTTCTTGAGAATTATTTTGTTCATTTGTTTGTTTACTTGTTTACTGTCATCCACAACTAGAACATGAGCTCCAAAAATGTGGAAGGATATCTCATTCATGACTATATTCTCTGACACCAGAACTGGCCCTAACCTGTAGTGGTCTTGATCAATGTTTGTTGAATAGGTGACTGGATGATGCATGAAGGAAGGGATAAAGGATAGGATGATATGTCGTCTGTAATGTCCAACTTGGGGATCTTGGCATACTGATTATGGTCTGTGAATCACGTTGGTCATTTCCTGTGATGGCTAACAGAGTGACTGTACTAGAACAGGGGTTCCAACCCTGGATGACAAGAGCATGTCCAAGTTTTGTGGGGCCTGTTTAGGGGTGCTTTTCAAAAAAAACCAAATACAATTATGAATTCAAAATTAGGAAGGAAGTGAATATTTTAAAATATCTAGAATTCATAGATTTAGAAATCACAATAAATTAAATAAGCCAATAAATTCCAGAAACATCACAAAATCCAGAAAAATACCATAATACCTATGAATTAACAGCCTGTCATGGTGCTCTAGTGCTTCTTTTCTTGAATATTTGCCTTCGTCTCCTTTCATATCCTCTTAGAATGACAACAATTTGGTAAAATTCTTCTCTATAGAGAGATTAGAAAGATAAGTCAGTCTTTCTTCTAGCATGGTTGATTACAATCGGACTTTTATTAATGAGAAGTCAGAAAAGTCTCTTTCAGCTTCATAACTCATTATTACTAATGCCATATAAATGTTGAAGACAATTACTGAATTTGAGAAAAACCACTATCAAGTTTCTTTCCCACATGGGTCTAAAGTTTCACAGCATTCCAAGTTTTCTCATACTTTCAGTAATTTTAAATACTCATTCAATTGATGATACATGTGAACCCACTTGCCAGTGATACCCTCATTATAGGAGTTTTATGTAATCTTCATCAGAGTAGCATTTTGTGGGTGTGCATAACATGAGTGACTTGGTGTTTGTAATCTGGTTACAGGTCTGTGCCCTATAAACACAGAGTCTGGTAAATTCTCTTTTCCTTGATTCCCATCTTAAAAGGGAAAAAAAGAAAAGTATATTTATAATGAAATGCTGTACCAAGCATATGCCCAAGTAGAGAAAATTTCAATTTGATTAAACATCAATGGACGCCAATATTCTGCTTATAATTTTGAGTCTAACTACAGAAATGGTTTACATAGACTAGCTTATGGTTATGTACATTTCAAATTGTGTTTCCCCTCCACTACGCACATACTTCCATCACTAAGCACCATGTGATTCTAGGCTTGGGGGCCACTGTCATGGACGACATGCTTTTGCTCACAACCTTTCCAGAAATATATTTTATTAAATTTCCTACTCACTGAAAGGTGCAGATCAACATGACCATATGCCCAGCCTGTGGAAGGTGATGGGAACAACGACGCAGAGCCTGGGTAATCCAGTTCTGAGATCCCAGTGCATTTTATTTCCCTACCGCTCCCATCCTGGTAAAGCCACCATCAAGTCTCACCTGCATGGTTATAGTGGCCTCCCATCTCGTCTTGCTGCTTCTGCTCTTGTCCCTGCTACAGTCTCTTCTCAGTGTAGCAGCCCAAGTGATGCTCTTAACACATGTTCATGTCACTCCTGTGAACTAAAACAAATGTCTTTCCGAGTCACTCAGAAGAAGAGACTAAGTCGTTACGATGATCCAGGGGTTGGCAGACTGTGGCTCATGGACCAAATCTGTCCTGCCTCCTGTTTTTTCTGTGTATGGGACTAGTATTGTTTTTGCAACTGTTCATATAACTTTGAATTTATTTCAAAATAAAAAAAACACTATCAGAGATATCTGAAAAAAAAAAACCGTTCAGCAATGCAGCAATGAAGAAGAATGAGATGGCAGAATAAGGGCTGACATGGGACAATATAAATGATTAATTAATTCATTCAATGAATATTTACATTTATACTAATATCAGGCACTAGTGATGCAGCAGTGAACAAGACATAGTCCTTACCTTTATGGATTTTATGGTGTAGTGAGGGAATCAGACAATAAACAGTACAACAAATATATAAGGTATGTGGTATAGTGCAAGGTAGTGATAAGTGCCATGAAGAAAATAAGAAAATAGGTGTCATTATCATCTACTTTGCTCAGTAAAATAAAGAAACAAAGTGAAACCAATTTGAGTATTATACTCTGTGTTAAACATGAAGGGAATATACATATATAATCACATTTATGCACATATAGACATGAGACTATTTGGGGACGATGTAGAACTGTTAAATAGTGGATACTTCTGGAGAGTGAAGTTTAGGGACTGAATTATGATAGAGCTTCACTTTCTGTGGTATAAATTGTGTAAAATTTTTTGTTTTTGACTTTTTTACCAAATAATTTTTCAAACAATAAAACAAGATAAATTAGAGGATGCCAGGATTTGGATGCATGCAATCCATAGGCAGCAGAATAGTCTTCACTGGTTTGCAAGTGCAAATGCCATGAGATGCCATTTCAATAACAGAAATGTGTGTATCCAGTTGCCTAAAAGAATAGGGGATACTGTAGGGTAACGATCTACACAATGCATGCTTTATTTATAGATGTCATCATTATCATCTTCATCATCATTCTTTTTCAGAAAAATATATTGAAAAATGTGGGAAGAGATATAATATTTCAATTCTCTGCCCTCCCCTTACTAGAATTCTTGGTAGTATTTAACAACCTTGCTCACAAAAGTCCACCCACAAGATCTGTCTAAGTTTTTCTTGCTAACAGATAAACTACATCAAATTCTTCACTGCTAAAATAAAAATTATTTTAAAGCCTTTCACTAAAAGCACAACAAAATGTCAGCTCATTACAATGGCCCTGCCCTCCTCTTTTTTCTCATTTTCTCCCACTCTGCCTTTCACTGGCTGTCATACAGCAAATTGAATTTCTTTTTTCTTTCTCTTGAACCTGCACATTTAAGTCTCTCTGATATAAACTTTTTACAACTCGATTGAACTGATATGAAAAGTAATTCTGGGGATTGTGAGATGGCAGAATAGGGAGCTCCAGGACTCAGTCCTTCCACCAGAACAGCTATCAAACAGACAAGAACTGTATGAAATCCAACAATTTTGAAACTCCAGATGCCAGAAGAACATTGTACAGCATCCAAGGAAGAGTGGCAGGAAGAAGGTGATACATTTCATTGAAGAACAGTAGATTGCTCTCTCCATGCAGCAGCTACAATCACCCATCCTTCACTCTCCAGCAGGTTGCCATGGGGTCCAGTCCCTGGCTTAGCTCATTGGCAACAGAAAGGGGTATAAAAATCTTCTTCCCCAAACCAGGTGTGGGCATGGCTGATCACTGACCATGGCTTTTGACTGGTGACTTCAGATTGCTGCTCTGAGGGAGGCCATTGTTTCAACCTGCCCTGGACAAAGGCTGAACCAGAGGATACTTAGGGATGCTGTGCTTCCTCAGAGCAGTGGGTGGCAGTTAGTTGAAGGGCTACATTTGCTGGGTAGGCCAGGAAAACTCAGCTTTGGGGAGCCATGTAGGAAGCTCTTGGCACCCTTCCAAGTCCCCTCCCCAGGGCACTTTGGAGTTGGTCTGTGCCCTCTTCCTGGGTCCCTGGCCCTGTTTTGGCTGGGAAAGACAGACTTAGGAAAGTCCTCTCTGGTGTGCCATTCCTCTCAGAATTTGGCCTCCAGGCAAAAGCTGCTTGAGACAATGAAAGGAGTGAAACAAACTATAGGGGCAGACAATCTGGGGCAAAGGATTGCTGGCTTCAAACACCCAGGAGAGAGGGGTCTTTTTCCTTGGAAAGAGAGCAGACAACCAAACTCCTGTAAACAGGGGAACTCCAAAACTACAAAGTAGCAAAAGCCCAGGACAAGACACTGTCCCAGAAAGACAGGGAAAGCCCTACATACTACAATCCACTTTGGACAGCCTTCGTGATAGGAGGACTGAAGCTCAAAGAAATCCATGTCTTATCACCAGCTGGTTACAAAATCAAGAGCAAACATCCCAGGGAATAAATCCCAGAGTTAATGTTTTAAAATATTAAAATGTACTGTTTGCAACCGAAGAATACAAGGCAAACAAAGAAACAGGAAATGATGGCCTATTCAAAAGAAGAGGATAAAAATCAAGAAAAACACCAATGAAGAAGACCAGAATGTGAATATAACAAGAAAAGCCTTTAAAAAAATGATCTTAAAAATACTCAATGTGATGAAGTAAAATACAGAGAAAGAACTAAAGGATATCAGGAACAATGAATTAGCAATATGAGAATATTAGTAAAGAGATAAAAATTTTAAAAGGAACCGTACAGAACTACTGCAGTTGAAAACCACAATAACTGAAATGAAAAATTCCCAAGAGGATTTCAAGAGCAGTTTGAAGAGAGAAGCAGTGAACTTGGAGATACAACAGTTGAAATGAGTCAGGTTGAGGAAGAGAAAGAGAAAAAAGAACTATAAAAAGTGAAAATAGCCTAAGAAACCTCTGGGAAACCATAAAGCTTACCATTATGCATATGGGAATCCCAGAAGGAGAAGAAAGAGAGAAAGGGGCAGAGGTAATGTTCAAAGAAAGAATGACAGAGAACTTCCCAAACTTAGCAAAAGACATGAATATGCACATCCAAGAATCCCAGAGAACACCAAACAAGACAAACATGAAGAAAAAAATACACTCCATCATATATTGATTACACTATCGAATGCAAAGGACAAGGAGAGTTCTGAAAGCTACAATAGAAAAGCAACATGTTATGTTTAAGGGAGCCACAGTTAGATTGAGTGCCAATATCTGATCAAAAACCATGGAGGCAAGAAGGTCGTGGGTTGAAATACTGAAAGTGCTCAAAGACAACTGTCAACCATGAATTTTGTATCTGATAAGACTTTCTTTCAAAAATGAGGGAGTTATTAAGACATTCCCAGATAAATGAAAGCTGAGGGAGTTCATCACCACTACATCTCCCCTACAAGCAAAGCTATGGGGAGTTCTTCACACTGAAAAAAAGGACACTGGATAGTGGTTCAAAGTGGCGTAAAGAAATAAAGACCTGTGGTAAAGGTAACCATTTGAGTAATTATAAATGCCAGTATTATTGTACTATATTGTTTGATATGTGACTCCATTTTGTACTTTCGAGGGGTGCAAAAATGAAAATGCATAAAAAGTAATGATAAAGTGATGGTTTGGGACCTACATTGTACAAGGATATAAGTGGTAACAAGTAAACAACCACACAAAAAGAGGTGGGGGGCAGAAATGTATAGGAAAAGTATATTTATATGCTATTGAAGTTAAGTTGGTATCAAACCAAATATGATTATTATATGTTTAGGATGTTAAATTTTAGCCCCAAGGTAACCACAAGGAAAACAGATAAAAAATGCATCAAGATAGAAAAGAGAAGGTACTCAATATTGTACAACACAAAAAGGCAAACAAATATAAAAGTAAGCATTAATGGAAGAATTGTGGGGCAAAAAAGGTGTAAGACATACAAAAGCTAAATAGCAAAATGACAGAAGAAAGTCTTCCATTATCAGTAGTGGCTTTAAGTGTAAATGGATTAAACTCTCCAGTCAAAAGGTAGAGATTGGCAAAATGGATAAAAAAGCATGATACAACTATATGGAACTATATGTAAAAAACAAGAAGGAAGACCCCTACCTCACACTTTATACAAAAAGCAACTCAACATGGACGAAATACCTAAATAAAGAGCCAGAACTATCAAACTCCTAGAAGAAAATGTAGGTAAGCATCTTCAGGATCTTGTGTTACATAATAGTTAGACTTGACACCCAAAGCACAAGCAAAAAAGAAACAACAGATAATGGGGTCTCATCAAACTTAAAACTTTTGTGCCTCAAAGGGCTTTATAATGATAGTAAAATGATAAGCTACACAGCGGGAGAAAATATTTGGAAACCACATACCCAGTACAGGTTTAATATCCATAATATATTTTAAAAATCCTTCAACTTACCAACAAAAAGACAAAAAAAAATTTTTAAATAGGCAAAAGATTTGAATAGACATCTCTCCAAAGAAGATATACAAATGTCCAGAAAGCACATGAAAAGATGTTCAACATCATTAGCGATCAGGGAAATGCAAATGAAAAACCACAGTGAGATACCATTCCACATCCTCTAGAATGACTGCTATTAAAGAAAAAAACAGAAAATAACAAATATTGGAGAGGATGCAGAGAAATAGGAACACTCATTCCTTGTTGGTGGAAATGTAAAATGGTGTAACTACTGTGGAAAACAGTTTGGCGGTTCCTCAGAAAGCAAAGAGTATAACTATTGTATGACTCGGCAATCTCTTTACAAGGTATATGGTCAAAAGACTTGAAAGCAGGGAATCAAACAGATATTTGCACTCTGATGTCATAGCAGCATTATTCACAATTGTCGAAAGATGGAAGCAACCCATGTGTCATCAACTGATGAACAGATGAACAAAATGTGGTATATATATATATAATAGAATATTATTCAGCCGTAAAAAGGAAAGAAGTCCTGATACATGCAACAACATGGATGAACCTTGAAAACATCATGTTGAGTGAAATAAGCCAGACACAAAAGGACAAGTATTGTATTGTCTCATTGATTTGAAAAATTAGAATAAGAAACTTACAGAGGCAGAATCTAGAATATAGATTTCCAGTGGACAGGGTAGTGGTACGAAATGGGAGATTAAGGCTTAAAATGTACAGGGATCCTATCTGGGATGATGGAAATGTTTTGTTTATGGATGGTGGTGATGGTAAGCACAAGATTGTGAACCTAATTAACAGCACTGAAATATATATCCAAGTGTGATTAAAAGGGGATATGTTAGATTGTATATATGGTAACAAATTTAAAAAATTTAAAAATACATAAAACTGCACTACACAAACAGTGAGTCCTAAATTAAACTATTATATTATAGTATAATTATAAAAATATGCTATCATTAATTGTAACAAATGTTCTGCACCAATGCAAGGTGTTAATAATGGGGTGGTATGTGTTAATCTTGTATTTTATGCATGATTGTTCTGTAAACCCACAACTTCTCAATAAAGAAATAAAATAATTAAAATACATAAAAGTAATTCTAACAACTAATATCCCTAAAATATAAATAATTTGAAATTATTCCTTTCTTAGATGGAAACTATCAGTTGAGGAGATAAAGGCTCCATGTCCACTAATATTTCCATGTGTCACTGAGTTCCACTGAAATAAGCATTTTTAAAATGAAGGATGAAAACACATTCTCCTGTGCCAAGCAATTTTTCTGTATTTCTCTGCACATTTACCTGAGACTTCTTTAGATACATGCACATTTATTGTTCTATCAGAATGACATTTAAAATATCAAGGAAAAAATTTAACAAAATATCACTTTTAAGATCCAAATCAAATTGTAGCAATTCATTAACTTTATGAATCTAACAAGGTTATAGCTCTTCATAAAGTAGCTGATTTTATTATATAAATTAGGTTTAGGTTAAATAGATGTGCTATTTTTTTTCCTCATTCATTTCTGGAAAGTCATTTTAGGAGGAAAAAATGTGATTAAGATATTACAGTTTTCCTAGGCATTTATAGGATGAATTTAAATCCATGTCAGGATGGGAAACAGATTTAACTGAAATTCATTAAGAAATAAAATAAACGTTTAAAATTCTGCATTAATCATTAAGTTAGTAAAGGCTGATACTAGAGTATCGGTTGTTGGAAAGAAATGATATGGTCATGTGTGAGATAAATGTCAACATATGAATAATGATAATTAAGCTTTATTTAGACATCTATTTCTGTTGCTCTATCTTTTCATTAGGAGTATGCATGTTACTATTAAAATATTGGGTGATGGAATATCCAAGGAATTTTGAAAGTGATAATCCTCAGAACCAGTTTATGAAGTAGGAACTATTATCTTTATTTTACAAATAGTGGCTGTGAGTCTCAGAAGACTGTCTGCAGTTTGCCAGAAAAAATGCATGTCAGCACATGGCAGAGATTGAACTCACACTCAGATCCTGTGAAAAGACTGAACAAGGGGAGGTGGTGCCTAGGGAGGGAGCGGGAGTGAAATTCTCTTCTGCGATTTTAAGCCTAGGAGATTGAAAATACAGAGCTTCCATTATTAGAAATATGGTTATCTGAAGAAGAAGGGTTTGGGTTTGTGGAAATGTTAATTGCATTATCAACACATTAATTGTAATTTGCTTCTGTTGAAGATATAGTTGACAAATTTGATATAGTTGAAGATATTTTGCAAGCAGCTGGAAATGTAAGAATGTTGATTTAGAATTTGATTCCAGAGAGGAAAAGTTGTAGTTTATTTTATGGAATGACTGGCAGTTGAACACCTTCCAAATAACATAGCTCTCTTCTTTGCTTTATTTGTATGAGCATACCTAGGTTTACTACAAAATTGCTTGTCACTGAAGGTGATACATTCAGATTTCTGGTTTCTGGAAGATATGTACTTAAATTTGAACACACACTTAATATGAATGTCAAGGGGAAAAAAAAATAATAGCCTGACATGGACTTTCCACAGTATTGTGAGAAAGACAGGATTTACTTACATACAGACCTGCAGGATGTGACTTGATTGGCAGTTAAAATTATTCCTTGGTGTGACAAGGGTTTTGTGAAAGGATTTAATGTATGATGGACCTAGAGAATATGCGTTTTCCTTCATCTTCACAATTTTTCCCTATTTTATTCAAATCTGTTATATTTAGAAACATTATCTAGAGTAGATCTTTTAAACAAAAGAGCACGGAGGGACTTAAAGGGTCCTTGATCTTCAATATGCAATAATCAGTGCTGTTTCTGTGTGAATTTTTCTGAGGAGAGTTAGTTAGATTCTCGTATGTGTCCACAAAGGCTTAGAGAAAACACAAAGCTCTCTACTTTGGTAAGATATCTTATACTCTCAACCCAGTAGTTCTCAACTTGGGCTATTTTGTCCCCTAGAGAACATTTGGCAATGCCTGGAGATACTTTTGATTGTCACGGCATTGAGGGCAGTTGCTACTGGCATCTAGTTGGTAGAGGCCAGGGATGCTGCTACACTTTTCATAACGCACAAGGCAGCTCCTCATGACAAAGAATTATCCTACCCCAAATGTTCGTAGTGCAGAAGTTGAGAATCCTTGCCCTAACCAGGCCAGCCCCTAGGATAATATAAAAGAGATGGACTCTAATGTTTTGTTTTTGAACATATATGCCTGTGTAGGAAACCATTATTTTAACCAGGTCACTGATAAATGTACTTCATTGTATTATGAGCCATAAATGAGAAGCCTATCATTTTACTAGAATCTTATGATTCCAAATGACCCCACCCTAAAAAAAAACAAACAAACATAGATATTTGAGTGGGTCTTTCAAAGGTTGCTTAAAATATATGGAATTTAAACTCCCACATGCCTTGTTTCCTTCTGTAAAACTGTAGAACCTACTAAAAATTAACTTCAGAAACATGGCTCTATAAATCAAGGAATTGGCCATGCGTAGACACTATGGCATGTCTGTGACTGTCTGAACTAATTAAAAATTAAACACTGAAAAACCGAAAGCCTTCTCTCTACCTAATTTGTGTATCTATTCTTTTGTTAGTCTTCATATTAGCATAATTTAGATTTTCATCTATGTATAACTTCTATTCGCTTCTATTCTGCCCTAATTACATAATTTAATTTTAAAAAATAAGTATCCCTTGTTTTTTATGTTTCTGTTCACATAAAAACCTGTTCTACAATTTTATCATTATAATTTTAATAATTTCATTTGTATTTATTTTTAAGGATCTCCATTTAAATACGCTTCAATTTATTTGAGAACTTTAAACACATTAGAATTTCTATCAAACTACTCTTTTAGTAAGGAAAATAAATATCAGATAAGCAATGTTATTTATCAAGCACACAGTTAAATATTAGCACATATGTGAAAGAGGATGTTACTATTGCTTATTTTAAACATGTCAAGTAATAGCTACTGCCAAATTAACATTGAAAATTCAAATATTTGAGAAGATTCTCTTTCCGTCTACCTTATTAAAGACATTGGTTCATGTTTTCCTCTGTGTAATTCCATTAATATTAAGGGAAACCAAATTTTAAAATAATATTCTACAGATAATTTTCAGGTATACAAAAAACATCAACTAGATCAAAATAGTCATAAACATTATCATTCTCGTTTTTCTAAGAGGTTTCAAGCTTCCCATGCCATCCTTGTCTCTCATTATTATGACAATGGAAACATGATTGTACCTGAAATGTAAACATGCCTAGTTTAATAACACTCCAACTACCCTGAGCTGGTTTGAATGTATTATGTCCCCCAGAAAAAGCCATATTCTTTGATGCAATCTTGTGGGGCAGACATAATAGTGGGGATTAAGTTGGAACGTTTGAATTAGGTTGTTTGCATGGAGCTGCACCCCACCCAACTGTGGATGATAACTGATGGGATATTTCCATGGAGGCATGGCCCCACCCATTCAGGGTGGGCCTTGATCAGTGGAGCCATATGAACATGCTGGCTCAAGGAGATGGAACTCAGTGCATCTGTGCATCTGTGAGTGACGTTTTGAAGAGGAGCAAGCTTGCTAGAGAGGAACACCCTGGGAGAAAGCCATTTTGAAACCAGAACTTTGGAGCAGACGCCAGCCACGTGCCTTCCCAGCTAACAGAGGTTTTCTGGACGCCATTTGCCATCCTCCAGTGAAGGTACCTGATTACTGATGTGTTACCTTGGACACTTTATGGGCTTCAGACTGTAACTGTATAGCCAAATAAACCCCCTTTTTATAAAAGCCAATCCATCTCTGGTGTTTTGCATTCCGCAGCATTAGCAAACTAGAACATACACTGTAAGACATTTTTATTCAGGAAGGATCATCTCATAGAGTTGAATTCTGCCTACATAACGGGTTTTAAATTGTTCTTTTTACTTCCTTTCCTACCTCAACTATACCAGTTAGTACAACACACAAAGCAAACAAAAGGGTTTCATTTTCAGTCCTGGCCTTCTGTGTGAGCTCAAACCAATCTGAATCTTATTTTGGATACGTGACACTTAACATCAGTAGATCTCAGTTTCCCCTTGTGAAGGTCACTGGTTTATATTTGATTTTTTTAAAGTCGTTTCTTGCTATTATATTATATGTCAAGTGATGAGAAGGCTAAGGGTGTGACATAAGAACCATTTTTACAATGTTTGTTGTTATTTTTTGCAAGTTGGGTTTATGCTTTTCTTGCCAATAGAGAAAAAAATGTATATGAATAAGTTTGAAATTAAACCAGAAGAGAGATAAGTTTTTATTCACCACTGATATGGAGAATGGAATTTTCGGGCTATCAAAATGGATAAGAGCTTGGACTATGAGATCAAAAAAATCTGAAGTGAAATCAGTCTTCTGTCATTCATTAGCTAGGCATCCTTGAGAATTCCTTTACCTTTCTGAGTCTCAATGTTCTTGTCTAAAATATCTGTATAACTGTAGCTACTTTTCAAGATAAAATATATTTAGAATCTAGCATAGTTCCTGGCATATAATGTAATCATTGTGAATAACAGTTATATATATTGTAACCCTTGCTAATTAAGACAGTAACCAAGATTTATGCCCTGTTTAATATAGACATTTTAATGTTTAAAGATGAGATTTTATAAAGGAATTTGTCCAACCTATTTTCAGTGGTATACCAGGATCTATGATTCAAATTTCAAATATTACATTTGAAAATTTACATTAAAATCTGCAAGTAAATGTAAATTAGTATAATTCAACATAAATAGGCTAATATTGTTAAGAAAAAATTAAAATGTTAGGCATTGGGTGGCATGCTAGAAAGAATACAGCCAAAACTGACTCTAACCAACCGTGGGGCCTTGAGCAAGATGTTTCACCTTGTTCAGCTGTATGTTTTTCAGGAAAATGAGGGTTTACACTGTATAATTCCCAAAGCCACTTTTTGTTTAATTCTATAATTCTGCTATATCTAGTCATCATAATTACTATTTAAGGAATCCTGACATCTATATAAAGATGTTTCTTTAACAAGAAGAAATAATTTAATGAATATAAGCATAGACAGGTTATGAGCAAATGACCCTTAAGGTTTGCTTTCCTTTTCCCCCTAAATATTAGTTTTCCAAACAAAAGGCCCCCAGGTGATTGATAAGCCACTTCCTGTCAGTTGCAACAGCAAACCTTTCAGAGGGACTGTCACTGGGTTTGATTCCTGAATCTCTCATTAAATAGAGTCTATAGGTCAATCTAGACAAAGAACACAATGGCAGGGAAGAAGTTTAGAGTCAAGTTGGAAAGCCTTGTAGTCCTTTAGAAGCAGTAGCACTTCTTCTGTACAGAATTCATAATATATTCTAAAAGATTTCCAAATCTAAATTGGGAAGCACAATCTGGCATTAACAGTTTATCAGGTCAGAAGGTTGAGGAGGGCATCATTGTATGTGCTATAAGTAGTTTGAAAATATTTTCTTTAAAAAAATGTATACAGTATTCTCTTAACCAGTCCTGACCCCTGATACTTGGGTAAAAGCAGAATGGCACTTCTTTTCAGGTAAAAATTTCCAGCAAAATAAACTAAGGTCACAGTTTTGCACTAATCTGATTGACAGGGAAAAGGCTTAGAAATATTTTTATAGAGGTGATAAAAAATAAGCAGTGGTGAAGTCATTAAGTAAAAGCTAAAGCAAATCTACGTATGCCAATTTTAATGTTTGTATTTTATAGAAACTTTCATTATTAACATAATCTTCTCCCTCAAAACCAGAGAGGCCTGGATGTGTACAGTCTTCATATAAAGGTGTTTTCATTCCCTGATAGCTCTTGTGGTGCGGAAGTGACAATAATGACCAACAAGGTATAAGAAAATTAGATACAAATACATATTCTATATACCTTTATGTAAGTGTTCTTACTGCTCAGCCAAGTTTATATACTAAAATGCAGAGTAAGAGGATTGTAATTTTTATGCTATCTTTCAGGGACTCCGTAAGCAAATTGAACTAAAACAAATCAAATATGCATAGTTTTTAAAACTAGTTTATCGGTTATTCTGTTCTGTTTTATCTTTGCTAGCCACAATAAATATTAGTATTTCCCTTAATGTTTGACTTACAGAGAAGAGAAATTAAAATTTTAAAAACAAACCAACTGGGAGGCGGGGCAAGATGGCAGACTGGTGAGCTGTAAGTTTTAGTTACTCCTCCAGGAAAGTAGGTAAAAAGCCAGGAACTGCGTGGACTGGACACCACAGAGCAATCTATGTTTGGGCATACTTCATACAACACTCATGAAAACGTGGAACTGCTGAGATCAGCGAAATCTGTAAGTTTTTGCGGCCAGGGGACCCGTGCCCCTCCCTGCCAGGCTCAGTCCCGGGGGAGGAGGGGCTGTCAGCTCCGGGAAGGAGAAGGGAGAACTGCAGTGGCTGCTCTTATCGGAAACTCATTCTACTGATTCAAACTCCAACCATAGATAGACTGAGACCAGACACCAGAGACTCTGAGAGCAGCCAGCCCAGCAGAGAGGAGACAGGCATAGAAAAAAAACAACACGAAAAACTCCAAAATAAAAGCAGAGGATTTTTGGAGTTCTGGTGAACACAGAAAGGGGAAGGGCGGAGCTCAGGCCTTGAGGCACATATGCAAATCCCGAAGCAAAGCTGATCTCTCTGCCCTGTGGACCTTTCCTTAATGGCCCTGGTTGCTTTGTCTGTTAGCATTTCAATAACCCATTAGATCTCTGAGGAGGGCCGTTTTTTTTTTGTTTTGTTTTGTTTTTTTTAAATCCTTTTTTCTTTTTCTAAAACAATTACTCTAAGAAGCCCAATACAGAAAGCTTCAAAGAATTGCAATTTGGGCACGTCAAGTCAAGAGCAGAACTAAGAGAGCTCTGAGACAAAAGGCAATAATCCAGTGGCTGAGAAAATTCACTAAACAACACAACTTCCCAAGAAAAGGGGGGTGTCCCCTCACAGCCACCATCCTGGTGGACAGGAAACACTCCTGCCCATCGCCAGCCCCATAGCCCAGAGCTGCCCCAGACAACCCAGTGTGACGGAAGTGCTTCAAATAACAGGCACACACCACAAAACTGGGCGTGCACATTAGCCTTCCCTGCAACCTCAGCTGATTGTCCCAGAGTTGGGAAGGTGGAGCAGTGTGAATTAACAAAGCCCCATTCAGCCAGCATTTGAGCAGACTGGGAGCCTCCCTACACAGCCCAGCAGCCCAGAACTGCCCTGGGGGGACGGCACTCACCTGTGACATAGCACAGTCATCCCTCAACAGAGGACCTGGGGTGCACGGCCTGGAAGAGGGGCCCACTTGCAAGTCTCAGGAGCCATATGCCAATACCAAAGACTTGTGGGTCAGTGGCAGAGGCAAACTGTGGCAGGACTGAACTGAAGGATTAGACTATTGCAGCAGCTTTAAAACTCTAGGATCATCAGGGAGATTTGATTGTTAGGGCCACCCCCCCCTCCCCGACTGCCCAGAAACATGCCCCACATACAGGGCAGGCAACACCAACTACACACGCAAGCTTGGTACACCAATTGGGCCCCACAAGACTCACTCCCCTACTCACCAAAAAGGCTAAGCAGGGGAGAACTGGCTTGTGGAGAACAGGTGGCTCGTGGACGCCACCTGCTGGTTAGTTAGAGAAAGTGTACTCCACGAAGCTGTAGATCTGATAAATTAGAGATAAGGACTTCAATAGGTCTACAAACCCTAAAAGAACCCTATCAAGTTCAACAAATGCCACGAGGCCAAAAACAACAGAAAATTATAAAGCATATGAAAAAACCAGACGATATGGATAACCCAAGCCCAAGCACCCAAATCAAAATACCGGAAGAGACACAGCACCTAGAGCAGCTACTCAAAGAACTAAAGATGAAAAATGAGACCATAGTACGGGATATGAAGGAAATCAAGAAGACCCTAGAAGAGCATAAAGAAGACATTGCAAGACTAAATAAAAAAATGGATAATTATGGAAATTAAAGAAACTGTTGACCAAATTAAAAAGATTCTGGACATTCATAGTACAAGACTAGAGGAAGTTGAACAACGAATCAGTGACCTGGAAGATGACAGAATGGAAAATGAAAGCATAAAAGAAAGAATGGGGAAAAAAATTGAAAAACTCGAAATGGACCTCAGGGATATGATAGATAATATGAAACGTCCGAATATAAGACTCATTGGTGTCCCAGAAGGGGAAGAAAAGGGTAAAGGTCTAGGAAGAGTATTCAAAGAAATTGTTGGGGAAAACTTCCCAAATCTTCTAAACAACATAAATACACAAATCATAAATGCTCAGCGAACTCCAAATAGAATAAATCCAAAAAAACCCACTCCGAGACATATACTGATCACACTGTCAAACATAGAAGAGAAGGAGCAAGTTCTGAAAGCAGCAAGAGAAAAGCAATTCACCACATACAAAGGAAACAGCATAAGACTAAGTAGTGACTACTCAGCAGCCACCATGGAGGCGAGAAGGCAGTGGCACGATATATTTAAAATTCTGAGTGAGAGGAATTTCCAGCCAAGAATACTTTATCCAGCAAAGCTCTCCTTCAAATTTGAGGGAGAGCTTAAATTTTTCACAGACAAAGAAATGCTGAGAGAATTTGCTAACAAGAGACCTGCCCTACTGGAGATACTAAAGGGAGCCCTACAGACAGAGAAACAAAGACAGGACAGAGAGACTTGGAGAAAGGTTCAGTACTAAAGAGATTCGGTATGGGTACAATAAAGGATATTAATAGAGAGAGGGAAAAATACGGCAAACATAAACCAAAGGATAAGATGGCCGATTCAAGAAATGCCTTCACGGTTTTAACGTTGAATGTAAATGGATTAAACTCCCCAATTAAAAGATATAGATTCACAGAATGGATCAAAAAAAATGAACCATCAATATGTTGCATACAAGAGACTCATCTTAGACACAGGGACACAAAGAAACTGAAAGTGAAAGTATGGAAAAAAATATTTCATGCAAGCTACAGCCAAAAGAAAGCAGGTGTAGCAATATTAATCTCAGATAAAATAGACTTCAAATGCAGGGATGTTTTGAGAGACAAAGACGGCCACTACATACTAATAAAAGGGGCAATTCAGCAAGAAGAAATAACAATCGTAAATGTCTATGCACCCAATCAAGGTGCCACAAAATACATGAGAGAAACACTGGCAAAACTAAAGGAAGCAATGGATGTTTCCACAATAATTGTGGGAGACTTCAACACATCACTCTCTCCTATAGATAGATCAACCAGACAGAAGACCAATAAGGAAATTGAAAACCTAAACAATCTGATAAAGGAATTAGATTTAACAGACATCTACAGGACATTACATCCCAAATCACCAGGATACACATACTTTTCTAGTGCTCACGGAACTTTCTCCAGAATAGATCATATGCTGGGACATAAAACAAGCCTCAGTAAATTTAAAAAGATTGAAATTATTCAAAGCACATTCTCTGACCACAATGGAATACAATTAGAAGTCAATAACCATCAGAGACTTAGAAAATTCACAAATACCTGGAGGTTAAACAACACACTCCTAAACAATCAGTGGGTTAAAGAAGAAATAGCAAGAGAAATTGCTAAATATATAGAGACGAATGAAAATGAGAACACAACATACCAAAACCTATGGGATGCAGCAAAAGCAGTGCTAAGGGGGAAATTTATAGCACTAAACGCATATATTAAAAAGGAAGAAAGAGCCAAAATCAAAGAATTAATGGATCAACTGAAGAAGCTAGAAAATGAACAGAAAACCAATCCTAAACGAAGTACAAGAAAAGAAATAACAAGGATTAAAGCAGAAATAAATGACAGAGAGAACAAAAAAACAATAGAGAGGATAAATATCACCAAAAGTTGGTTCTTTGAGAAGATCAACAAGATTGACAAGCCCCTAGCTAGACTGACAAAATCAAAAAGAGAGAAGACCCATATAAACAAAATAATGAATGAAAAAGGTGACATAACTGCAGATCCTGAAGAAATTAAAAAAAATTATAAGAGGATATTATGAACAACTGTATGGCAACGAACTGGATAATGTAGAAGAAATGGACAATTTCCTGGAAACATATGAACAACCTAGACTGACCAGAGAAGAAATAGAAGACCTCAACCAACCCATCAGAAGCAAAGGGATCCAATCAGTCATCAAAAATCTTCCCACAAATAAATGCCCCGGGCCAGATGGCTTCACAGGGGAATTCTACCAAACTTTCCAGAAAGAACTGACACCAATCTTACTCAAACTCTTTCAAAACATTGAAAAAAATGGAACACTACCTAACTCATTTTATGAAGCTAACATCAATCTAATACCAAAACCAGGCAAAGATGCTACAAAAAAGGAAAACTACCGGCCAATCTCCCTAATCAATATAGATGCAAAAATCCTCAACAAAATACTTGCAAATCGAATCCAAAGACACATTAAAAAAATCATACACCATGACCAAGTGGGGTTCATTCCAGGCATGCAAGGATGGTTCAACATAAGAAAATCAATCAATGTATTACAACACATTAAAAACTCGAAAGGGAAAAATCAATTGATCATCTCAATAGATGCTGAAAAATCATTTGACAAAATCCAACATCCCTTTTTGATAAAAACACTTCAAAAGGTAGGAATTGAAGGAAACTTCCTCAACATGATAAAGAGCATATATGAAAAACCCACAGCCAGCATAGTACTCAATGGTGAGAGACTGAAAGCCTTCCCTCTAAGATCAGGAACAAGACAAAGATGCCCGCTGTCACCACTGTTATTCAAGATTGTGCTGGAAGTGCTAGCCAGGGCAATCTGGCAAGACAAAGAAATAAAAGGCATCCAAATT
The DNA here is from genome assembly GCF_015220235.1 of Choloepus didactylus. Classification (NCBI taxonomy): domain Eukaryota; kingdom Metazoa; phylum Chordata; class Mammalia; order Pilosa; family Megalonychidae; genus Choloepus; species Choloepus didactylus. The sequence continues at coordinate 5,588,093 of NW_023637624.1, read as the reverse complement.
GGAAAAGAAGAAGTAAAACTGTCATTGTTTGCAGATGATATGATCTTATATCTAGAAAACCCTGAGAAATCGACGATACAGCTACTAGAGCTAATAAACAAATTTAGCAAAGTAGCGGGATACAAGATTAATGCACATAAGTCAGTAATGTTTCTATATGCTAGAAATGAACAAACTGAAGAGACACTCAAGAAAAAGATACCATTTTCAATAGCAACTAAAAAAATCAAGTACCTAGGAATCAACTTAACCAAAGATGTAAAAGACCTATACAAAGAAAACTACATAACTCTACTAAAAGAAATAGAAGGGGACCTTAAAAGATGGAAAAGTATTCCATGTTCATGGATAGGAAGGCTAAATGTCATTGAGATGTCAAATCTACCCAAACTCATCTACAGATTCAATGCAATCCCAATCAAAATTCCAACAAGCTACTTTGCAGACTTGGAAAAGCTAGTTATCAAATTTATTTGGAAAGGGAAGATGTCTCGAATTGCTAAAGACACTCTAAAAAAGAAAAACGAAGTGGGAGGACTTACACTCCCTGACTTTGAAGCTTATTATAAAGCCACAGTTGCCAAAACAGCATGGTACTGGCACAAAGATAGACATATAGATCAATGGAATCGAATTGAGAATTCAGAGATAGACCCTCAGATCTATGGCCGACTGATCTTTGATAAGGCCCTCAAAGTCACCGAACTGAGCCATAATGGTCTTTTCAACAAATGGGGCTGGGAGAGTTGGATATCCATATCCAAAAGAATGAAAGAGGACCCCTACTTCACCCCCTACACAAAAATTAACTCAAAATGGACCAAAGATCTCAATATAAAAGAAAGTACCATAAAACTCCTAGAAGATAATGTAGGAAAACATCTTCAAGACCTTGTATTAGGCGGCCACTTCCTAGACTTTACACCCAAAGCACAAGCAACAAAAGAGAAAATAGATAAATGGGAACTCCTCAAGCTTAGAAGTTTCTGCACCTCAAAGGAATTTCTCAAAAAGGTAAAGAGGCAGCCAACTCAATGGGAAAAAAATTTTGGAAATCATGTGTCTGACAAAAGACTGATATCTTGCATATACAAAGAAATCCTACAACTCAATGACAATAGTACAGACAGCCCAATTATAAAATGGGCAAAGGATATGAAAAGACAGTTCTCTGAAGAGGAAATACAAATGGCCAAGAAACACATGAAAAAATGTTCCGCTTCACTAGCTATTAGAGAGATGCAAATTAAGACCACAATGAGATACCATCTAACACCGGTTAGAATGGCTGCCATTAAACAAACAGGAAACTACAAATGCTGGAGGGGATGTGGAGAAATTGGGACTCTTATTCATTGTTGGTGGGACTGTATAATGGTTCAGCCACTCTGGAAGTCCGTCTGGCAGTTCCTTAGAAAACTAGATATAGAGCTACCATTCGATCCAGCGATTGCACTTCTCGGTATATACCCGGAAGATCAGAAAGCAGTGACACGAACAGATATCTGCACGCCAATGTTCATAGCAGCATTATTCACAATTGCCAAGAGATGGAAACAACCCAAATGTCCTTCAACAGATGAGTGGATAAATAAAATGTGGTATATACACACGATGGAATACTACACGGCAGTAAGAAGGAACGATCTGGTGAAACATATGACAACATGGATGAACCTTGAAGACATAATGCTGAGCAAAATAAGCCAGGCACAAAAAGAGAAATATTATATGCTACCACTAATGTGAACTTTGAAAAATGTAAAACAAATGGCTTATAATGTAGAATGTAGGGGAACTAGCAGTAGAGAGCAATTAAGGAAGGGGAACAATAATCCAAGAAGAACAGATAAGCTATTTAACGTTCTGGGGATGCCCAGAAATGACTATGGTCTGTTAATTTCTGATGGATGTAGTAGGAACAAGTTCACTGAAATGTTGCTATATTATGTAACTTTCTTGGGGTAAAGTAGGAACATGTTGGAAGTTAAGCAGTTATCTTAGGTTAGTTGTCTTTTTCTTACTCCCTTGTTATGGTCTCTTTGAAATGTTCTTTTATTGTATGTTTGTTTTCTTTTTAACTTTTTTTTTCATACAGTTGATTTAAAAAAGAAGGGAAAGTTAAAAAAAAAAGAAGAAGAAAAAAGACAAACAAGGAAAAAAAAAAAGATGTAGTGCCCCCTTGAGGAGCCTGTGGAGAATGCGGGGGTATTCGCCTGCCCCACCTCCATGGTTGCTGGCATGACCACAGACATAGGGGACTGGTGGTTAGAAGGGTTGAGCCCTCTACCATAAGTTTTACCCTTGGGAAGACGGTTGCTGTAAAGGAGAGGCTAGGCCTCCCTGTATTTGTGCCTAAGAGTCTCCTCCTGAATGCCTCTTTGTTGCTCAGATGTGGCCCTCTCTCTCTGGCTAAGCCAACTTGAAAGGTGAAATCACTGCCCTCCCCCCTACGTGGGATCAGACACCCAGGGGAGTGAATCTCCCTGGCAACGTGGAATATGACTCCCGGGGAGGAATGTAGACCCGGCATCGTGGGATGGAGAACATCTTCTTGACCAAAAGGGGGATGTGAAAGGAAATGAAATAAGCTTCAGTGGCAGAGAGATTCCAAAAGGAGCCGAGAGATCACTCTGGTGGGCACTCTTACGCACACTTTAGACAACCTTTTTTAGGTTCTAAAGAATTGGGGTAGCTGTTGGTGGATGCCTGAAACTGTTAAACTGCAGCCCAGAGCCCGTGAGTCTCGAGGACAGTTGTATAAAAATGTGGCTTATGAGGGGTGACAGTGGGATTGGGAATGCCATAAGGACCAAACTCCAGTTTGTCTGGTTTATGGATGGAGGTGTAGAAAAGTAGGGGAAGGAAACAAACAGACAAAGGTACCCAGTGTTCTTTTTTACTTCAATTGCTCTTTTTCACTCTAATTATTATTCTTGTTATTTTTGTGTGTGTGCTAATGAAGGTGTCAGGGATTGATTTAGGTGATGAATATACAGCTATGTAATGGTACTGTAAACAATCGAAAGTACAATTTGTTTTGTATGACTGCGTGGTATGTGAATATACCTCAATAAAATGATGATTAAAAAAAAAAAACCATTAGGAGAAAAGCTGTTGGGGAACTTTATAATGGCTAGATCAGGCTGACAATGCCTGAACACACAGATCAACTGTAATATGTAAAAAAAGAGACAACTAGACATTGTCTGCTTCAATGGGATGCAATAGGAAACCGAACCCCATTTATGAAGTTTTTTCATGTCACAAAATAAAGCCTGCATTTAATCAAACATCTATTCCCAACTACCAGTTTCAAGAAACATAGGGACAGAAGAATATGTTACATAATACCAAGGGGATACATCCAGCAAAATCCAGAATGTGGGAAATTCTTCAGAAAAATATGGCCTGGTCTTTTCAACAAATAAAATGTAAGATTAAAAAAAAAGGAGAGGAACTTGAAATTAAAGGAGTTGAGATATACTAACCAAATGCAATATTTAAATTATTTGGATCCCAATAGAAACAAACCAACTGGAAAAAAAAAGACATTAATGAGACATTTAGAGAAAGTCAAGTACTGAAATTGAACAGCACTTTCAACTGGCATCATGATTTTAAGTACCAATTGTCAATTTTTGTTTGTTTGATAATGATATTCTGCTTATGGGGTTAGTAATTGTCAAAGCTGGGTGTGAAGAAATGCACTCATTAAATGATTCTATTTGGTATATGTTTGAAATTTTACATAAATAAAGTCCATAGCTTTCCATATAAAAAAAAAAAAAAGAAAATACATTGAAATGAATGAAAATGAAAATACAACATACCCAAATTTATGTCTAAAGCATAGCTAAAGCAGTGCTTAGAGGGAAATTTATAGCTGTAAAGTCTATATTAAATAAGAAAGATCTCAATCAATAACCTAACCTTCCACCTTAAAAAACTAGAAAAAGAAGAGCAAACTAAACCTAAATATACCAGAAGGATGAAAATAATAATGATAAGAATGTACATAAAAGAAATAGAGAATGGAGAGACAGTAAAGAAAATCAATGATACTAACAGTTGATCCTTTGAGAAGTTCAACACAATTGATAAACCTTTTGCTAAGCTGACCAAGAGAAAAGAGAGAAAACACAAATTACTAAAATCTGGGATGAAATAGGGTCTATCATTACTGAACTTAAATTTTAGGAAACTTTATATGAGAATACCGTGGAAAACTGTATGCCACAAATTAGATAGCTGATTAAATGGGCTAATTTCTAGAAAGACAAAAGCTAAGGAAATTGACTCAAGAAGAAATAGAAAATCTGAATAGAACTGTAACAACTAAAAAGATTGAATTAGTAATTAATGACTTAATATAAAGAAAAGCTCAGGCCCAGATAGCATCATTGGCAAATTCTACCAAACATTTAAATAATAATTAATACCAATAGTTCACAAACTCTTCAAAACATAGAAGAGGAATCTTCCCAATTCATTCTTTGAGTCAAGTATTAACCTGAAACTGAAGCCATCACAAGAAAAGAAAACCACAGACCATATGTCTAATGAATATAGATGTAAAAACCCTCAACAAAATACTAGCAAAACAAATCTAGCAACATGTAAAAACGTTATACACCATCTCCAAGTAGCATTTATCCCAGAAATGCAAGAATTGTTTAACATATAAAAATAAGTAGATTTAAAAACCATGTTAGTAGAATAAAGGACAAAAGTTTATTTGCATATTCTCTAATTTCTTTATAGTGTTCTCCAATTTTAATTGTTGTGTCTTACACATCTTTTGTTAAATGTATTCATAAGTAAATAGTATTTGGCATACTATTTTAAATACAATCCTTTAAATTTTATTAATTTTTGTATCCCACGATGTTGCTAAATTCACTCATCTTTTCTAGAAGGCACTTATAGATTCCTCAGAATTTTCCAATGTAAACAACCATGCCATCTGCATTTAGAGACAGTTTTACTTCTTCCTTTAAAACCATTATGACTTTTATTTTTCTTCCTTCATTGCTTTGGTTAGGTCTTCTAACATAAAGTTTAATAGAAGTGGTTATATGGGCTATCGTTTTATTTTTTCTGATCTTAGGGGAAGCATTCACTTTTTCATTGTTAAATATGATGCTAGCTGCAGGTTTTTCATTTTTTTTGTGGATACCCTTTCTCAACTTGTAGAAGTTCCCTTCTATTACTAGTTTGAAGATTTTTATCGTGAATGAGTATTGGACTGTGTAAAATACTTTTTCCTCATCTCTTGAAATGATGAAATGGTTTCCTTCCTTCTTTTCTTAATATGGTTTGTTTATTACATTGACTGTTTTAATACTAAATAAAATTGCATCCGGAGATAAACCATACTTAGTTATGATGCATTGTATTTTTGTATATTGTTGGACTAGATTTGCTATTATTTTCTTTAAGACTTTTGCATCTAAACTCATTTTTTTTCTTGTAAAGTGTTTGTGTAGTTTTGGTATCAAGCTAATACATGAGTTGGAAAGTATCCCTCCCCTTCTATTTTCTGTAAGAATTGTAGCTGATTTCATTCTTTTCTTAAATATCTGTTGGAATTCAACAATGAGACCATTAGAGCCTTGAGAATATTGTAACCTATGAATTCAATACCTTTAATAGATACCATACTATTCAGCTTATCTATTTCTTCTTGAATAAGTTTTAGTAGCTTGTATTTTTCAAGGAATTTGTCTATTTCATCTAAGTTTTAGAACTTGTTTGTATAAATTTGTCCATAATGTTCTCATTATCCTTTAAATGTCTGTAGGATCTGCAAATGATATATGTTTCTCATTCAGGATATTGGTAATTTGCATTGTATATTTTCTTATCCTTGATCAGTATAGTTAGGGGTTGTGAATTTTGTTGATCTTTTTTAAGAACCAACTTTTGACCTTACTGAACATCTTCCTTATTTAATGTCTTTAATATTCCTCTGATGTCTGCATTTACCTTTTATTATTTTATTTCTTATGATTGCTGACTTTTCCTTCTTTTTCCAGCTTTTCAAGATGGAACTTTAGATGACTGAATTTAGAATTCCCTTATTTTCTAAAAAAAAAAAAATGAACCTAAAGCTATAAATTTTCCTGCAAGCACTTTTTTTTGGTTGTTTACCTAGATGTCTTATTATTGATTCCTAATTTAATTCTAGTGTGGGCAGAGAATGAACACTCAATACACTTTAAATTTTTGAGGCTTTTTATGACCTTTCATGCAGTCTACCTTTGTGAATTTACCATGTGCCCTTGAAAAAAATATGTATCCTGCAGTAGTTTGGTATAGTGTTTTATAAATATCAATTAGGCCACAGTGCTTTATAGTATTGTAGCAAACCTCTATTATTTTACTAATTTTTTGGCAAGTTATTTTATGATTTTTTTGAGAAGAGATGATTTTAACATCTTGTATGATATTGTATGATATTGGAGGTATCTATTTCCCTCCTTCATGCTCTCCCTTTTTACTTTATTTATTTTGACATCTCTAATTAGGCACATACATGTTTATAACTGTTATGTCTTTGAGATAAATTGGCCCTTTTATCTTTACTAAATATCACTCTTATTTCTGGTAATAATCTTTATCTCAAAGTCTGTTTTATCTAATATAAATATTGCAGTTCCAGGTATCTTGGGATTAATTTATGCATGCTATATTTTTTCCCTTCTATTTAACTTGAATCTATCTGTTCTTTATATTTAAGGTGCATCTCTTGTAGACAGCATATAGTTGGGTCTTTTCTTTTTATCCAATCTAATAATATTAGCTTTTATTATAAATGCTTAATCCATTAACATTTTTTAAGATTTATTCACACACCATACAATCATTCAAAGTATACAATCAATTGATCATATTACCATCATATAGTTGTTCATTCATCACCCTGATCTATTTTTTGAACATTTTCCTTGTACCAGAAAAAGTGAAAATAAGAAAAAAAATAAGAGTAAAAAAGAACACCCAAATCGTCTGCTGCCTCCTGCCCTATTTTTCCTTTAATTTTTTGCCCCCATTTTTCTACTCGTCTGTTCATACGTCAGATAAAGGGATGTGGGCCACAAGGTTTTCACAATCACACACTCACACTGTATAAGCTATATACTTATTCGATTGTCTTCAAGAGTCAAGGATAATGGATTGCAGTTCAACACTTTCAGGTATTTCCTTCTACCTATTCCAATACACTAAAAACTAAAAAGGGATATCTATATAATGCATAAGAATAACCTCCAGAATGACCTCTTGACTCTATTTGAAATCTCTTAGCCACTGAAACTTTATTTCGTTTCATTTCGCATCCCCCTTTTGGTCAAGAAGATATTCTCAATCCCATGATTCCGGTTCCAGATTCATCCCCAGGAGTCATATCCTACATTGCCAGGGAGATTGACACCTCTGGGAGTTGGGTCCCATGTAGAGGGGATGGCAATGATTTCACCTGCCAAGTTGGCTCAGCTAGAGAAAGAGGGCTGCATCTGAGCAACAAAGAGGCACTCAAGGGGAGACACTTAGGCACAATTATAAGCAGGTTAACCTCTTCTTTGCAATAACAAGCTTCATAAGGGCAAGTCCCGTGATAGAGGGTTCAGCATATCAACCCACCAGTCCTCAGTGTTTGTGAGAACATCAGCAACAATCAGTGTGAGGAAGCCCAACACCTCTGCATTTCCCCCCAGCTTCTCAGGGGTCTCTGCATATATTTTTTGGTTATTTTTTTAAATTAACTTTGTCAAAAAAATTAAAAAAAAAACAGACAATAAAAAACATTACAAACAAAACCAAAACAAAGGAATAAGAAAAAACAAATGACCTAAAACAACTACATTACTTCCAACATGTTCCTACTCTACTCCAAGAAAACATACAGACTAAAACTCAGGAAAGGAATAAGAAAAACAGATAACCTTAGATAACTACATTTCTGTGAGCTTGTTCCTACCATACCCACCAGAAATTAACAAACCATAGTCATTCCTGAGCATTCCCAGAATGTTAAATTTACCCATGATAACTTGTCTGTTCTTATTAGATTACGTTCCCCCTTAACTAATTGCTATGTATTGCTGGGTCCCCTACATTCTCCATTATAAACCATTTTTTAAAATTTTTCAGTGTTCACGTTAGTGATAACACACAATATTTCTCTTTTAGTGCCAGGCTTATTTCATTCAGCATTATGTCTTCAAGGTTCATCCATGTTGTCATATGTTTCACGACATCGTTCCTTCTTACTGCCGCATAGTATTCCATCGTGTGTATATACCACATTTTATTTATCCACTCATCTGTTGAAGGACATTTGGGTTGTTTCCATCTCTTGGCAATTGTGAATAATGCTGCTATGAACATTGGCATGCAGATATCTGTTCATGTCGCTGCTTTCAGATCTTCCGGGTATATACTGAGAAGTGCCATTGCTGGATCGAAGGGTAACTCTATATCTAGTTTTCTAAGGAGCCGCCAGAGTGGCCAAATCATTACACAGTCCTACCAACAATGAATAAGAGTTCCAATTTCTCCACATCCTCTCCAGCATTTGTAGTTACCTGTTTGTTTAATGGCAGCCATTCTAATTGGTGTGAGATGGTATCTCATTGTGGTCTTAATTTGCATCTAGTGAAGCTGAACATTTTTTTCATGTGTTTTTTGGACATCTGTATTTCCTCTTCAGAGAACTCTTTTCATATCTTTTGCTCATTTTGTAATTGAGCTGTCTGTACTATTGTGGTTGAGTTGTAGGATTTCTTTATATAGGCAAGATATCAGTCTTCTGTCAGATACATGGTTTCCAAAATTTTTTTCCCATCTAGTTGGCTGCCTCTTCAGCTTTTTGACAAATTCCTTTGAGGTACAGAAACTTCTAAGCTGGAGGAGTTCCCATTTATCTATTTTTTCTTTTGTTGCTTGTGCTTTGGGTGTAAGGTCTAGGAAGTGGCTGCCTAATACATGATCTTGAAGATGTTTCCCTACATTATCCTCTAGGAGTTTTATGGTACTGTCTCTTATGTTGAGGTCTTTAACCCATTTTGAGTTAATTTTTGTGTAGGATGTGAGGTACAGGTCCTGTTTCCTTCTTTTGGATGTGGATATACAACTCTCTGAGCCCCATTTGTTGAAAAGACTGTTATGTCCCAGTTCAGTGGCTTTGGGGGCCTTATTGAAGATTAGTCAACCATAGATCTGGAGTCTATCTCTGAATTCTCAATTGGATTCCATTGATAAGTATGTCTATCTTTGTGCCAGTATCATGCTGTTTTGACTACTGTGACTTTATAATAAACTTCAAAGTCAGGGAGTGTAAGTCCTCCTGCTTTCTTTTTCTTTTTTTAGAATGTTTTTAGCAATTCGAGGCATCTTCCTTTTCCAAATAAATTTGATAACTAGTTTTTCCAAGTCTGTGAAGTAGGTTGTTGGAGTTTTGATAAGGAATGCATTGAATCTGTAGATGAGTTTGGGTAGAATTGACATCTTAATGACATTTAGCCTTCCTATCCATGAACATGGAATATTTTTCCATCTTTTTAGATCCCTTTCTTTTTTAGTAAAATTATGTAGTTTTCTTTTATAGTTCTTTTACAGTTAGTTAAGTTTATTCCAAGGTATTTGATTTTTCTAGTTGCTATTGAAAATGGTATCTTTTGCTTGAGTGCCTCTTCAGTTCAGTCATTTCTAGCATATAGAAACATTACTGACTTATGTGCATTAATCTTGTATCCTGCTACTTTGCTAAATTTGTTTATTAGCTCCAGTATCTGTGGCATTGATTTCTCAGGGTTTTCTAGATATAAGATCATATCATCTGCAAATAATGACAGTTTTACTTCTTCCTTTCCAATTTGGATGCCTTTTATTTCTTTGTCTTGCTAGATTGCCCTGGCTAGCACTTCTAGCACAATGTTGAATAATAGTGGTGACAGCGAGCATCCTTGTCTCATTCCTGATCTTAGAGGGAAGGCTTTCAGTCTCTCACCATTGAGTACTATGCTGGCTGTGGGTTTTTCATATATGCTCTTTATCATATTGAGGAATTTTCCTTCAATTCCTACCTTCTGAAGTGTTTTTATCAAGAAGGGATGTTGGATTTTGTCTTATGCTTTTTCAGCATCTATTGAGATGATCATTTGAGTTTTCCCTTTTGATTTGTTAATGTGTTGTAATACATTGATTGATTTTCTTATGTTGAACAATCCTTGCATGCCTGGGAGGAACCCCACTTGGTCATGGTGCATGATATTTTTAATGTGTCTTTGGATTTGATTTGCAAGTATTTTGTTGAGAATTTTTGCATCTATATTCATTAAGGAGATTGGCCTGTAGTTTTCCTTTTTTTGTGGCAGATTTGCCTGGTTTTGGTATTAGATTGATGTTAGCTTTATAAAATGTGTTAGGTAGTGTTCCATTTTCTTCAGTGTTTTGAAAGCGTTTAAGTAACATTGATGTGAGTTCTTTTTGGAAAGTTTGGTAGAATTCGCCTGTGAAGCCATCTGGCCCTGGGCATTTATTTGTGGGAAGATTTTTGATGACTGATTGTATCTCTTTGCTTGTGATTGGTTGGTTGAGGTCTTCTGTTTCTTCTCTGGTCAGTCTGTGTTGTTCATATGTTTCCAGGAAATTGTCCATTTCCTCTACATTTTCTGATTTGTTGCCATACAGTTGTTCACAGTATCCTCTTATAATTTTTTAAACTTCTCCAGCATCCACAGTAATGTCTCCTCTCTCATTCATTATTTTGTTTGTTTGGGTCTTCTCTCTTTAAATTTTGTCATTCTAGCAAGGGGCTTGTCAATCTTGTTATCTTCTCAAAGAACCAACTTTTGGTGTTATTTATTCTTTCTATTGTTTTTTTTTTGTTGTTGTTCTCTATGTCATTCATTTCTGCTTTAATCCTTGTTATTTCTTTTCTTGTACTTGGTTTAGGATTAGTTTGCTGTTCATTTTCTAGCTTCTTCAGTTGCTCCATTAGTTCTTCACTTTTAGCTCTTTCTTCCTTTTTAATGTATGCATTTAGAGCTATAAAATGCCCTGTCAGTACCACTTTTGCTGCATCCCATGGGTTTTGATATGTTGTGTTCTCATTTTCATTCATCTCTATATATTTAGCAATTTCTCTTGCTATTTCTTCTTTAACCCACTGATTGTTTAGGAGTGTGTTGTTTAACTTCCAGGTATTTTTGAATTTTCTAAGTCTCTGATGGTTATTGGCTTCTAATTGTATTCCATTGTGATCAGAGAATGTACTTTGAATAATTTCAATTTTTTTAAATTTATTGAGGCTTGTTTTATGTCCCAGAATATAATCTATTTTGGAGAAAGTTCTGTGAACACCAGAGAAGAATGTGTATCCTGGTGATTTGGGATGTAATGTTCTATATATGTCTGTTAATTCAAATTCATTTATCAGATTGCTTAGGTTTTCAATTTCCTTATTGGTCTTCTGTCTGGTTGATCTATCTATAGGAGACAGTGATATATTGAAGTCTCCCACAATTTTTTTGGAAACTTCTATTGCTTCCTTTAGTTTTGCCAGTGTTTGTCTCATGTATTTTGGGGCAACTTGATTAAGTGCATAAAGATTTATGATTGTTATTTCTTCTTGTTGAATTGTCCCTTTTATTAGTATGTAGTGGCCTTCTTTGTCTCTCATAACATCCTTGCATTTAAAGTCTATTTTGTCTGAGATTAATATTGCTACTCCTGCTTTATTTTGGCTATAGCTTGCATGAAATATTTTTTCCATCCTTTCACTTTCAATTTCTTTGTGTCCCTGTGTCTAAGATGAGTCTCTTGTAAGAAACATATTGATGGTTCTTACTTTTTAATCCTATCTGGCGGTCTATATCTTTTAATTGGGGAGTTTAACCCATTTACATTCAATGCTATTACTGTGAAGACATTTCTTGAATCAGCCATCCTATCCTTTGGTTTATGTTTGTCAGATATATTTTTCGCCTCTCTCTCTTTTTTTTTTTTTTCAAAACAATTTATTGCATCATATCTGGTACCTTATGGTTGACAACAAAAAAGGAAATTACATCTGTAACTGCAAGAAAAAGAAGCTGGTATGTTATTGGAAAAAAAAATCTTGGGCCCTTTAAAAATTACAAAGTCTTGGGCTTGCCTGAAACAACTGAGCAAGAAATATATTCTTAGAAATGTAGGGCTTCAAGTATTACAAACCTGTGACACTGTGGAAAAAATCCAGAGGTATCTAATCTGCAGCACTTTTTTTTTCTGCATATCGTGAACAAGGCCTGCTGAGGTTTTTAACTATTAGTCTCTTGATCAGTCATAGAATGGTAGTCAGGAGTTCTGCTCTTTAACTTCAAGGAGTGGTATTCTTTTTTTCACTTGGGTGAAAAATTCATGCTTGCTAATTAGTTGGTGCTACATCACAGTGCATTTGTTTCTTGCATTACAGTTTTAACAAGTTTGGCTAAAACAATGCTGAAAGGTTTGCATTGTTATTTTCTTCAAGTTTTAGTTAAAATTGAGATTGTTCCAACTGGTTCCTTCAGTTAAAAACTGTGGTACAAGAACACCAAACTGATCATGTACAGTGAATTTTGGAAACACAACAAGCGTATTGAACACCTCTAGGTTTCTTAATAATTCTGCTTGGTATCTAAATGTCCCTGTTTCTACAACAGGAAGCATCTGTTGTAGGTTTTTCTGTAAATAGTGATTCACATTGCATATGTCCTATGGTCAGAATCAACCCCGTAACAAAATTATTACTTTAAATTTGTCTTGTGAGATTTTACTATATCTCAGATAGCATAAATGCTGTTTTAGCACTAGATTCTTTCACTGAGCACAAAGTTGTTGGGGCTTTAGCATCTGACTGATTTTTTCCCCTCTCTCTCTTAATGTCCTTTAATATACCCTTACTGAATCTCTTTAGTTCTGAAGCTTTCTCCATACCTCTCTCTCCTTTCTTTGTTTCTCTGTCAGTAGAGCTCCCTTTAGTATCTCAAGTAAGGCAGGTCTTTTGTTATCAAATTCTCTCATCATTTGTTTGTCTGTGAAAAATTTAAGCTCTCCCTCAAATTTTAACGGGAGCATTTCTGGATAAAAAATTCTTGATTGGCAATTTTTCTCTTTCAGAATTTTAAATGTATCATGCCACTGTCTTCTCACCTCCATGGTGGCCGCTGAGTAGTGACTGCATAGTCTTATGCTGTTTCCCTTGTATGTGGTGAATTGCTGCTCTTGTGCTGCTTTCAGAACTTGCTCCTTCTCTTCAGCATTTGACAATCTGATCAGAATATGTCTTGTGGTGGCTTTATTGTATTTATTCTGTTTGGAGTTTATTGGGCATCTATCTATGATTTGTGTATTTATGTTGTTTAGAAGGTTTGGGAAGTTTTCCCCAACAATTTCTTTGAATACTCTTCCTGGACCTTTACCCTTCTCTTCCCCTTCTGAAACACCAATGATTCTTATATTTGTGCATTTTATGTTGTCCGTCATATCTCTGAGATCCATTTCAATTTTTTCAATTTTTTTCTCCATTCTTTCCTTTGTTCTTTCACTTTCTATTCTGTCCTCTTTGAGCTCACTGATTCACTGCTTAGCTTCCTCTAATCTAGTGATGTGAGTATCCAGAATATTTTTTATTTAATCAACAGTTTCTTTTATTTCCATAAGATCATCTATTTTTTATTTACTCTTGCAAATTCCTCTTTGTGTTCTTCTAGGGTCTTCTTCGTGTCTGTTATATCCTGTGCCATGCTCTTGTTGTTTGTCATTTATTCTTTGATTAATTGCTCCAAGTACTGTGCCTCCTCTGATCTTTTGATTTGGGTGTTTGGGTTTGGGTTATCCATATCATCTGATTTCTTCATATGCTTTAAAATTTTCTGTTGTTTCTGGCCTCTTGGAATTTGTTTATCTTGATAGGGTTATTTTAGGATATGCAGGCTTATTTGAACAATTATTTCTAATTTGTCAGCACTATAGCTTGGTGGAGTGCACTTTCTCTGACTAACCAGCAGGTAGTGTCTGTGAGCCACCTATTCCCCTCAAGCCAGTTCTCCCCAATTTTGTCTTTGTAGTGAGTGGGTGTCTGAATCTTGTGGGGATCCAATTGGTGCACCAAATTTCCATGTGTAGTTGATGCTGTCTGCCCTGAATGTTGAGGGGTTCTGAGTGGTTAGGAAGGGAGTGTGGCTTTAATAATCAAATCTCCCAGGTGTTTCTGGAAACTTAAAGCTGTTGCAGGAGTCCAAACCTTTGGTTCAGTCTTGTCACAGTTTGTCTCTGCCATGGACCCACAAATCCTTGGTATTAACTAATCCATGTCCAAACGTCAACCCCTGGTTTCTCCTGAGTGCGGCATGGCTGTTGGTTCTCCAGCAGGCTCAGTTACTTGTTTCTGAACACAGACTCTTGGTTTCACCAAGTGCACAGTCCCTATGGATTTAACAGACCTTGTCCATCTGGTGCATTGCTGGAACTGGTATTCTATATCTAGTATTTTTCACGGAGACTTTTCTTTTTGCCCTCTCTCTCCTAATCCACCGTCTTCCTCACCCAGTCTATTAGCATTTAGTATAATTATTTTTATGGTTGGATTCAAGTCTACAATTTTATTTATTTTTCTGTTTGTATCCTTGTTTTTGTTCTTCTCTTTTCCCTTTCTTGCCCTCTTTGTGATTATTTGAATATTTATAATTCCACTGTAATTTATTTATTGGCTTTCAAACTATATTTCATTATATTATTTAGTTGTTGCACTAAACATTACAATATACATAATTAAATATACATACTTATTTAAAGTTACTATTATATTAATTAATGGAAATTATAGAATATTTGCAACTGAGTAGATTCATTTATTACTAATACTATCCTTGTTTTTGTAGTTTTCCTATGTATTATATCTAAATACATTATAAACTCCATAAGACTATATAATTTTTATTTTAAACAGTTTGTACATACACACACACACACACACACACACACACACACACATGTATGTATATAGAAGAAATCAAGAGAAAAATAGCCGTTCATATTTCCCCAAATATGTACCATTGCTGATGCCATTCATTTATTCCTGAAGATCCAAGTTTCCCACTGGTATCATTTCCCATATACATAAATAACTTTCCTTAGCATTTCTTGTAGTGCAGCTCCAATGCTGACAAACTCTTTTAGTCAACTATGTTAATTTTCCTTTTATCTTTATTTAAATTTCAATCTTGAAGGATATTTTCATTGGATATAGACTTCTACTGGCAGTTCTATTTTCATTTCAGCATTTAAAAAATATTTTCCCAACATGCTTTGTTCTCCATGGTTTCTGATGAAAAGTCAGAGACTTTCAACCATTATTCTCATGTATGTAATGTAATGTTTGCAATGTCTGATTTCAAATTTTCTCTTTACTTTTTGCTTTTCAGTTTAACTATGATGATTCTAAGTATGGTTCTATTTAAATTTGTCTTTCATGGGGTTTGAGGAGCTTCTTTGTTGCTGACAGGGTGGTGCAGGAATGAGACACAGACACAAAGTTAAGAATTAAGGGAGCAGGGGGCCCACTGCATCTCGTGCTAAGTGGACGATAATGCACCTTTGCTCCAGTTATTTATTTCAGAAGATAAGAGAATATATGCTATATGTCCTAAGGCACGGGGGAGCCCACCAGATACCTATGTTTGCATCCTGTTGCATTTCAGAAGGAAAAATCTAGGTTTAGGACAATGGTTTCAGATTATATTTCATTATATTATTTAGTTCTTGCACTAAACTTTACAATATACATACTTAATTAAATATACATACTTGTCGTCATAATCACAAGACACATATCTTTACAAGGCGTGCCTGCATGGTGTTCCATGCAGGCCTGTGGCTTAGCATTCCAAGCCACCACCCTAGATATGGCTCAGGCAACATGGAAGACTTGGTTTCCCACACTTCTTGAATCTGTGTTCTATAAATTTATGTCATTTACTAACTTTCAGAAGTGTACCTTTATTTCAAATATTTTTTTCTGCCACATTTACTCACTTGTCTTCTTTTGGAACACTGATTGCCCATGTGTGAGATCTTTTGAAATTGTCCTTTAAGTCTTTGAGGCCTCTTTAATGTTTTAAAATATGTATTCTGTCTCTTTTCACATTGGACTGCTTCTTCTAATATACATTCAGGGCCACCAACACTTTCCTCTGCCACCTTCATTCATAATTAAGCACATCCAGAAAATATTTAAATTTCCTATATATTTAATTTCAGTTCTCAAATCTCCATTTGGTTCTTTGTCATATTTTCTATTCATTTGCTGAGATTTCCTATATTTTAATTTACTATGAGCATATTGTCCTTTACCCACTGGGCAAGGTTATTGATGCTTTGAAGTACTTGCCTGGTATTTCCATCATTTGACTCATCTTAGGTTTGGCACCACTTGACTACATTTTCCATTGTGCGAGGGTCTAATTTTTCTAGGCTTTGTGATTGATAGGTTGTGGGCACAAATGAGCATCAAGTTTTCTGGTCTTGGATAAATTAACAATGAGATGCCTATTTATTATCCAAGTATATATGTAGAAGAGGCAGTTATATATCTGTCTGGAATTTGAGAGAGGTCTGAGGTGGAAATCCAGTTTTGGAAATAACCAGTGTGTAGAATAGATAGTATTTATTTTAATGTTATTGGATGAAATCATAAAGTGAATAATTGTAGATACAGAAAAACAGAGGAGTGAGGGCAGAGACTTGGGGAAATAAGAAGGAACCAAGAATGAACCCTGAGCATAAGTGACCTGTAAGGTACAGGGAGAATCAAAGTGTTTAAAGACAATTAGATTAAATAATACATCAAATGGTATTAATGAAAAATGGACAGTGAATTTGGAATCATGTACATTATAGATGAGCTTAAAAGGGCAGTTTTTTTTCATTTTTTTTTTATTACAGCAGTTATGGGCTTACAGAAAAATCATGCAGATAGTATAGGGTTTCCATGTACCACCCCCTCACGCACACAGTTTCACAGTTTTCTCTATTGTAACATAATTAGTCTAGTACATTTGTTACAATGATGAAATGACATATGCAACCTAAAATTTTCCCTTTTAACTAGTTTCAAACATACAATTCCCTGGTGTTAATTAAATTCACAAGGGTGTGCTTCCATCAACTTTCATTACCAAAAATTTTCCGTCACCCCAAACAGAAACTCTGTATCAATTAAGCATTAACCCCCCTTTCCCTACCCCACCCAGCACCTGATAACCTGTATTCTAGTTTCCGACTTCAAGAATTTGCATATTCTACTTATTTCATATAAGTAAGATCATACAATATTCATACTTCTGTGTCTTGTTTATGTCACTCAAAATTATACCTTTAAGTTTCATCCATGTTGTATCATGTCTCAGGGCTTCATTCCTTTTTATGGATGAATAATATTCCATTGTATGTCTATACCATATTTTGTTTATCCATTCATCTGTTGATGGACACATGGGTGGCTTCCATCTTTTAACAATCGTGAATAATGCAGCTATTAACATAGGTGTGCAAATAATCTGCTTGAGTCCCTACTTTCACTTCTTTTGGGTATATGCTTAGTAGTGGGATTGCTCGGTCATGTGTTAATTCTATACTTAACTTTCTGAGGAACCACCAAACTGCATTCCATAGTAGCTGCACCATTTTTCGATCATGCTCTCCTTCTTCCCCTTCTGGGACTCCCATATACATGTATTGGGATGCTTGATGGGGTCCTACAAATCTCTTAGGTTCTGTTCCCTTTTTATCATTCTTTTTCCTTCCTGCTCTTCAGACTGAGCCATTTCAATTTTATTGTCTTCCAGTTCATGGATTCTTTCTTCTGCCAGCTCCAATCTGCTCTTCTAATCCTCCAGGGAATTTTTAATTTTAATTATTGTGGTCTTCAACTCCATTATTTCTGTTTGGTTCCTTCTTATAATTTCTTTCTCTTTATTGAGAATCTCATTCTGTTCATTCATCATTTTCTGGTATAGTTTTGTTATTTCTCTGTTTTCCTTTAGCAATTTGAGCATATTGAAGATCAGTTTTTTAAAGTCCTTGCCTGGTGTGTCCAAGGTCTCATTTTCTGTGTTGATAGTTTCTGAAGTTTTAATGGGATACCATTTCCTGTTTCTTTGTTTGTATTTTAATTTTTTGTTCCACACTGTGAATTTTAATATTTCAATGTGTTAACTCTCTGGGAGTTAGTTCCTGAATTGTCTCTTTCTTAAGTTTGTATCCAGCTGGTGATATGACAGAGATTTCCTTGGGTGCCAGGAACTAACAAAAACAAGGAAACCAATTTGATAAACACCTTTCAGTCTTTGCAAATAATTTCTGTTGTGGCTGGTACTCTCCTTCAGAGTTTAGCCCTCTTATAGAAGATTAGTCCAAGGAGAAAGCATGGGGTCCTCTCTGTCTGTTCTGAGCCTGTCTTTTCCTGAGCATGTAGTCGTGGTCTTAGGAATTCCTCCATTTACAGGAATCCTAATGTCCCCTCTCCTCCCTATAATGTTGACTCTCCCACCGTCCCTCACCCTGCTCTGGATGCTCTATTGTATGTCTTGAAACCAATAATCCTTTACTCCAGGCCACTTCAGTTTGATGGTTTCTTACAGTGCTTTAGCTTTGTGCAAGCTGTTTCAGTCTACGTGGCCAGTTCTGGAAGAGAAAGTGAGACACCAGTGACCTAGTTCAGTTCTCCAGTCTGCCAGCTGATATTTTGGCACTGACTTAGAGGTACCTTAGTATGCCCATAGAGGTTATTTTGTTTCCTCCAGAACTGGGTCGGGGTCCAAAATCTGAGTGCAGACTGGCTTCACACATGCCAGCAACCCATCACAAACAACTTCTACCATTTTTAAGCTGTGTTTTCTTGATTCTACACTTACCCAGTGACTACTCTTTAACTCTTTTCTGGTACTCAGAGGAAGATGATTCTGCCAGTTTTTGCTGGTTGTTCAAAGATCTGTGGGGGAACAGAAACCTGGAGCATCTTGTGCCACCATTTTGATTGACTAGGCATCTAAAATTCAGTTTTTATGAAATGGTTGAAACAAACTCTGTAGTGGATTCAAGAAAATATAGGAAAAGAGAGGTGCAGACAGTGAAGAAAGTGCTTGACAATATTGGCTGTAAAGGGGAGCTGAGAGATTGGGAAGAAATTAAAGGAGGAAAGTGGAGTCAAGGGAGGTTTTTTTTAAGTGAGAAATATTACATTGCTTATTTGCTTATGGGAACCAAGAGAAAAAAATTGAAGATGTAAGACAATATTTCACAAACATTTTCTCTAAAGGGCCAGTTGTGAAATACTTTGGGTTTTGTGAGTCACATGGTCTCAGTCACATGTGCTGAGCTCTAAGATTGTAGTGCAAACATAGCCATAGACAATACGTAAATGAATGGACTTGGCTGTTTTCAGATAAATCCTGATTTACAAGAAAACACAAAGTGTGGGATTTGTGTTGTGGGTCAGACTTTGCTGATCCCCAGTGTAGAGAAAATAGGATAATAATAGAAATGAAGCTCCTGTGTAGGTAAGCCTTGATAGGTTCCACTGTACAAGTGTAGAGATTATTGTTACATGGAAACAGAAACAATTCATTCATTGTAATATAATAAAAAGGGAAATATGGGTTCTGATGCAGGTAGAATGATAGATTATAGTTATAGAAGCAAGTAGAAATTTTCTTCTGATTGCTTCTATTTTACAATATTAGGAAATGTTATATCATCTACCAGATCTTACTTGTCCAATCCATCTCTAGTGGATATCTTTCAGTTTTGTCTACCCCAATCCTACCCCATGCTACCAGTAACAGAATCACTGTTTACCCTTTGAAATGTTTTTCTCTACCTATAAGTTTGTTAATCATGAATTTGTCTTTATCAAAATGATAAATGATTAACTTCAGGTTACCTTACACTTCACATTTACGCTCTAATTTCCTCTGTATTGTCTTCAAAATCAGGCAATGAATCACCAGTGCCAAGCATGGCCACTGGCAGTTAGATCTGACTTCTATCATTCTTACAGGAAGTTATTAAAAAAAGTAAAGCCTCTTTTCTTCTACTCAAAAAAAAAGTCAAGGATGGGGATGGGTGGTTTGTCTTAAGGCATGGAGATGGAGTATTCAGATTTCCTGCTTGGGTCCTGTGATCCCTTTCCATAATCTGCTAGCCAAATTTAGTTGATATTTTTCTCCAAGGCATGTTTTACACATGTTAATTGTATGATAGATAATTAACGTATATACTAATCTTAATTGATTAAGGGAATCTACACCTACTTCAATACTGATATCTATTTCTACTTCACTGAAATGACAGTGACTTGGGTATTTGCTGGCCTGAAAAACCTAAATACTTGAGAAGTCAAGGAGAAATACTTATGGTGAACTTGGGATGGTATTTAGTGCAATTAATATGAAAAGCACACTTTTAATTTATTTTTTTTCCTGGGGGAAAAGTAGAACAGTGCAAAATAATGCCTTAGGATGGGTTCTTGCATACCCCTAACTCTACTTATTCATTAAATCCCTAGAAGAGGCAGATTCGTCTAAGAAATCAAGATATTGGAATTACTTTTAACCCTTAATTGTACCAAACCAGAGTCTGAAATATATGCTAATCCTTTATGCTTGTTCCAGTTTACACTGTGCTGAAGGTGTACCTAACACTTCTTTTTTCCTAAGTTCGCATATCATAGGAAGGTGGCAAAGAAACCTTCTTAGCAATTCGTTTCCTAGCCATATGTTTTCAACTTCAAAGACCTTTTCTCTATGTGTGGTTAAATTAGTAGAGAAATGTTTATTCCCATCATATAAAATGACTATATTTCAACATCACTATGATTTAAAAAGCATTTTATTTCGGTGAAGGAGTACTTCTTTGGCAGGCAGCAGTACATTACAGAAGGTGCTGTAAATTACAGATATTGCAGACATAATAGCATGGAGGAACAGATACTTGAGAAAATCATGTTTTCTGAGAAATTTAAAATATTGACAAGAACTTTCCTACTCCTCCAAATCTTGAAGTAATTGCAAATTTTGGTGCTCTGGACACTGTTGCAAATGTTGGTGCTCTGGACACTGTTGGATTTGAGGACATATTACCTCAGTCTCATGCATAAGAATCCAGCAGCCACCTTTTAAAGCATGCTTAAAGTAGAAACAGCTATACAGATATTAAAAACTTCAAAGGAAACTATTTCTGGGTACAGACAGAAGTTTCTGAAAATAACTCCTCACCTGCATGCTGGGGTCTTAAAATGCTTTTACTGTGACACTAATATATTTTCCTTTCATGAGCCATGATGCTCCATAATTCCTAAGGAAAATAACACATTTGGTGGGAAATGGAAGTAATAATTAGTTGATATCAGATCCATTCTTGGTATCAGAAGTGGAGTTTGGAAAAGTATTAAAAGATCAATGCACTTTTACTTAATAGCTAAAAGCACAGGTTCTGGAGCCAGACTCATAAGCTTAGGAAACTTACTTAATGTCTCTGAACCCCTGTTTTCTCTTCTGTAAAATAAAGACATTAATAATACTCCTTTTATAGGATTATTATAAGGACTAGTGTTTTAATATTTGTCAGACACTTAGAATAGTGCCTGGCATGAGTGTCAGATAAAATTTTTAAAATTATGTGTGAGAAGAAGTTATTGATGCAAAAGAAGGTAGCAAAGGAAAAAAGTCTGGTAGCATCACTATCTCAAGCTATGTCATAATAAGAACTAACAGTATGGAAACTCACAATTGTGTTTTTGCTCCCAGATCATTTATGCCTCAATCACTTCAGCTACAAGTACATCCAGACTTTTCAAGATTCCTAATGCTAGACTAATGATATCCCTGCTTCAGAATGGATAGAAACCTTTTTTCCTTTTCTAAATCAGAGCTTTTAGCATTATTACAGTATATTTTGAACCACGCACCTCATAAACTTAAATAATTTGTTACATTCCTTTTTCATTGGTATCCGATAAGGTGAAATGCCAAGGACCCAGTTACTTTATTATCATTATTTAAAAATCTGATTAGACTTGCATTGAAACAATTTATTTGATCCTGTTAGGAATTTGCACTACTAGAGAGGTCCATTAACTCTTTCAGGATGTTGTGAAATCAGTGGGGAAGTCACTAATTACTATTAGCACAGGTGAGTGCCATGGGTACCAAATTATGCATGGCAGCAGCAATTTCCTAAAAGAGTTGTGTTTTATAAGTGGTTAAACCTTTTATATGCCTCCAGTGCCTGCATCATTAACAGAATGATTTAGACACAGGGAGACTCTAACTGAAATGTGAAAGTGTGAGGACATTACAAATAATAGTGTACCCAATAAAATTGCTTGAATTTTAGTGTCAGATGGAAACATTTACCGACTAGCTATTATATGTCATCAAAAATACAAAGCAATTGAAAGGCAAAAAGAGAAAACTTGTCATAAAATTTGAAAAGAATAATTGGAAATAAATTATTGGAACAGATATTTGAGAAAATCATTGTATATTTACATCTTCCTCATATTTATAAAATCTTCAAGAACTTAAAATAATATCACAGTCTCAGTGTTATTGGATTTCCAAGCCTTACCATCAACTCCTTTAGGAAATGTGCCATTCAATTTTAAAAATGAGGGAAAGTAAGATTAGATGTATTTCCAAGGCTGTGAAACTTGTGGAGTGCAAATATTTTATCTTGCTTTAGAAATACATTTATTCCTAAAAGAATTTAAAATGATATTTTAAAATATGTAAATTTTACTGTCATAAAACAATGATTTGTATATTTGTATGTTCTTCTTTTGGTCTCTCTTGAAATGTAAAAAATTTTGAATAATTACAGTCATGGCATACCAACCATGTACTATTCCAATTACATTTTCTATTTCATTAGTTTCATGAGTGCATAATATTTCATTCAATTTAAATGCCATAACTTAATTATTTCCCCATGATAAAATATTCTATTTTTACTCTCATAAGCAATGCTGTAATTAACACCCTCTTCTTCCCTGCTTCATTGAGACATATTTATATACAATAAAACTTAATCATATTAAATTTACAGTTTGATGAGTTTTGGCAATTGTATGCATTTATGTAGCCATCAGACAAACATGATATAGAACTTTGAAATTAACCAAAATTTCCTAGTGACTTCTTTGCATTTGATTTCTTCCCCTCATCCTCTACCCCAGGCAACCCCTGATCTGCTTTTTGTCCCTATTGTTTTGTCTTTTATAAAATTTCATGTAAACGGAATCATATTCTATGTAGTCTTTTGTATTTGACTTTTTAACTTAGCATAACTTAGAATTTTTGTGATTCATCCATGTTTATACATATATCAACATTTTTTTCTTTTTTGTTACTGAATAGTGTTCCATAATATGGACATACTATTAATTCATTCACCTGTGGTAGAACATTTAGCTTTTTCCAGATTGGAGCTAATATAAATAATGCTACTTTGGAAATTTGTGTACATGTCTTTTTGTGAACCCTATGCTCTTATTTTTCTTGGGCAAATACCCAGGAGTGGGATTGCTGGTTCATAAGGTAACTGCAAGTGCAGCGTTAATTTTTAACTGAAAAAATGTTTTTTCAAAATGCCTGTACCACTTTGCATCCCCACCAGAAATGTATGAGAAATACAGCTGCTCCATATCCTTGTCAAGATCTAGTATTTCCAGTTTTTTTTAGGTTATAATCATTCTAGTAGATGTCTAGCGGTATGTCATTGTAGTTTAATTTGAATTTCCCTAATGACTTTGATCATCTTCTAATGTGATTATTTGCCATATGTGTATCTTCTTTTAAGTGCCTGTTCAAATCTTTTGCCCTTTAAAAATCATGTTATTTTTCTTAATATCAAGTTTAAAGTGTTCTTTTTATATTCTGAATATGAGACCTTTGTCAAATATATGATTTGCAAATATTTTCTGCCACTCTGTGGCTGGCAATTCCATTTTCTTAACTATGTCTATCAAAGAACAGGAATATATTTCATCTTTATTTTTCTTTTATGCATTTCAATAAATGCAAATAAGCATAAATAAAATAATATTTTTCAAAGTTTCAGATTGAATCACAAAGCAAAACCTAACTTGGGGAACTTGTAAATAAAATAAGGCCCTTTTCCCTGTGAATAACACCAAGCTCAGATAGTTGTACATGAAATCCTACCAATCCATAAAAAATAAATCATTGTGATGGTAATTCACCTACTCCAGAGCACATAAAAAGAAGGCAAACTTTAAAATTATTTTCATGAATTATAACTACTATTTAATCCATAACCTGAAAAAGAATGAAAAAAAAAGTACAGAACATTCTCATTTAGGAACATTTGTGCCAGTTCATATGATTCATGTCAAAAAATGCTGAAAAGTCATTTTGATTGGACTCAAATCCATTCCTTCTTAAAAGAGGAAAACAAACAAAAAATCCACCTTGATAAAATAGCATTCATAAGATACTTCATTTAAAATGATGTTATTTTATATATTATATTGTGTATGTATTAACTATGATATAAATTAAGTATATGTCAAATATATATGTAACCCCAAAGGAAACAATGTATTAATTCTGATATACTGGAGCTGTTCCAGTTAAAATCAGGAAGATGACAAAATGCTCACTATCATAGCTACTATCTAACATTATATAGGATGTATTAGCCAGTGAGATTACCAAAAGAAATGAGAGATATAAAAATGTAAAATGAGTTAAATGTATTTCAAATGACAGATGTTAAGAAAGTAGACCTGTTATCCAAGGAGAATGAATTGAAAAACTACTTGAAGTAAGTTATTGGGATATAAAATCAGTATTGTGAAAACAATAGGCTTCTTCTACACACAAAAAATTCATTAAGACTCAAATAAAAAAGACTCCATTCATTTAAAATAGCAACAGAAAACAGAGTATGTCTAGAAATCAAACTAAAATGAAAATTGAAGGTTTTCTGTAGGTCCCGGGGAACAAATGGGGAAATATACCATGTTTTAGATAAGAAGACTCAATAATATAAAGATCTCTCCCTTAAGTTAGTTTTTAAACAGTGTAATTTCAGTAAAAGAACCAAAAGATTTGTTGTTGTGTTTGTTTTGATTGTTTGTTTTGAAATTAGGCAAGTAGAGTTGAAAGTTTATGAGAAATATGAATAGGCAGAAATAGAGAGAAAAATATTATGAAAGAAAATCAATGAAGGGACATTAGCCCTAAATGAAATTAAAATATACCATAAGGGTTCAATAATGAAAAATATGTTATATTTACTTATAAACAGAGAAAACAATTGAATAGCATGGAAATAGATTTAAATGAATATGGGAATTAGTATATGATAAAAGTGGCATCTATACATAAGTGACTGAAAGTGAAATTTTAAAATAAAAATTATTTGAATAACTGGAAACCATTTAGATGGAAAATGATCTAGAATCTGTCTCTCACACTATATACCAGGATAAACTCTGATTAGAATAAAGATTTAAAAGGAAAATAAATGAAACCATGCAAGTATCAGAAGTAAACGTGGGTGTATTTTTTCACAAGTTTGTAGTTAGGTAGTGTTTTCTAATGAAGAGTCAAATTCCAGAAGCCTTCAATGAAAAGAGTAATAACACTTTACTAAATTATTTTTAAACCACAAAGTCAAAGACAAACAAAAAATGGAGTGAAAAATCTTTGCAATTTATACCACAGACAAAATACTAACTTCCTTAAGGTATGAAAAGCTATTAGAAATCAAAAATAAAAAGTCCAACATTCCAATATAAAAATGGGCAAAAAGCATGAACTGATAGTTCTCAGTAAAGCAAATACAAAGGTCTTTAAAAATAGAAAACAATTTTCAAAGTTTTCACATCAGAAGATAAATGCAAACACAAATTACAAAGATGCCTTTTCTCACATATCAGATACCAAAAACTTGACAAAACATGTTTGGTGAGGCTGTGGGAAAACAGCTTTCGCATACCTTGCAGCTAAGAGTGAAAAATGGTGCATTTTTTGAGGGAAATCTGACATTATTTACCAAAACACAAATGCAATTACCCTTTCACCCTGGAGTCCCACTTCTGTGTATCTGTCCTACAAAAACACTTCTATGCAACATGCATTCTAAATGATATGTGAAGAAAATTTACTATCACAAAAAAAGCATTGTAATAGCAGATAGCTAGAAATGAACCATTTATACATCAATAAGAAATTGATTAAATAATCTGGGCTACATCTACACAGTGGAATATTATGCATCGATAAAAAGAATGATGAAAGCTCTATGTATCAAGATAGAGTGATCTCAAATAACATTTTAAAGTAAGCAAGATGCAATACCATTTATGTTCCCTTCTCTAAGAAATCAAGTTAGCTAATCTATGTTCATATTTGCATGTATTTGCATCAAATACTGAGAAAATAAGAAAGAATCTAGTAGAAATATTTACCAGTGCACAGTGGGGTAGAATGAGTTGGAAGGTTGAGATGGTAGCAAGACTTTCAAGCATATATTTTATATTATTTTGAATTCTGAATTCTATAGATAAATTATGTGTTTTAGTTTGCTAATGCTGCCAGAATGCAAAACACCAGAAATGGATTGGCTTTTATAAAAGGGGGTTTATTTGTTTACGCAGTTACAGTCTTAAGGCCATAAAGTGTCCAAGGTAACACATCAGTATCGGGTACCTTCACTGGAGAATGGCCAATGGTGTCCGGAAAACCTCTGTTAGCTGGGAAGGCATGTGGCTGGTGTCTGCTCCAAAGTTCTGGTTTCAAAATGGCGTTCTCCCAGGATGTTCCTCTCTAGGCTACAGTTCCTCAAAAATGTCACTCTTTGTTGCTCTTGGGGCATTTTTCCTCTCACAGCTTCTCCAGAGCAAAAGTCTGCTTTCAATGGCTGTCTTCAAAATGTCTGTCATCTGCAGCTCCTGTGCTTTCTTCAAAGTGTCCTTCTTGGCTGTAGCTCCTCTTCAAAATGTCACTCACAGCTGCACTGAGTTCCCTCTGCCCGTCAGCTCATTTATATGGCTCCACTGATCAAAGCCCACCCAATGGGTGAGCCAACATTCCTTGGAAATTATCCAATTAGAGTCATCACCCACAGTTGTTGGGTGGGGTGCATCTCCACAGAAACACTCAAAGAATTACAATCTAATCAACACTGATAATGTCTGCCCACACAAGATTACATCAAAGATAGTGGCGTTTGGGGGGACATAATGCATTCAAACCAGCACATTATATATTCAAAAAATTTTAGTGTTAAAGACAATCAGTAAGAATATGTACCTGCTCTCTACATATCAAGTATCATTGTTAAGTAACAGTTTAAATTTATTTTTCTACTTGATTATAGATCACATGGTATTGTGTAGAGAAAAAAATACTGGATAAATTTGATATTAAAGGATTTATATATCTACCAAATATGACAACAATATTTTATTAATTATTGTTTCTGCCTCTTTAAGGGAACAGTCTTCCTTGTTTGTTTCACATATCATTGAAGACTGAGACTGAGATAAGCTACCGGAAAACTGAGTTTGTAACAGTTTGCTATACAGAAATTGTTTAAATTTTCTGCTAAGAAAAACAAAGAAAAAAAAAACTTCTTTTTACTCCAGCAGTAATTACAGTATAATTTTGTGGGTTACTCATCTACTAATTTGCTGGAATATATTAAATTCGTCAGGCAACAGAAAAACAGGTAATAAAAACTCATTTTGTTAATTCATGTATATTTTTAAAACACAAAAGATGTAAGCAAATTTAGGCCTTCACTGCTACAGAATAGAGTCTCCAAATAACAGAACTATATTCACATTTATTAAGAATTTGATAGACTGCTGACAGATTTTTCACAAAATTCATTTGATCTGATTGCATATTTTTTTTAATCATTTTATTGAGATATATTCACATACCACGCAGTCATACAAAACAAATCGTACTTTCGATTGTTTACAGTACCATTACATAGTTGTACATTCATCCCCTAAATCAATCCCTGACACCTTCATTAGCACACACACAAAAATAACAAGAAAAATAATTAGAGTGAAAAAGAGCAATTGAAGTAAAAAAGAACACTGGGTACCTTTGTCTGTTTGTTTCCTTCCCCTACTTTTCTACACATCCATCCATAAACTAGACAAAGTGGAGTTTGGTCCTTATGGCTTTCCCAATCCCATTGTCATCCCTCATAAGCTACATTTTTATACAACTGTCTTCGAGATTCATGGGTTCTGGGTTGTAGTTTGATAGTTCCAGGTATCCACCACCAGCTACCCCAATTCTTTAGAACCTAAAAAGGGTTGTCTAAAGTGTGCGTAAGAGTGCCCACCAGAGTGATCTCTCGGCTCGTTTTGGAATCTCTCTGCCACTGAAGCTTATTTCATTTCCTTTCACATCCCCCTTTTGGTCAAGAAGATGTTCTCCGTCCCACGATGCCGGGTCTACATTCCTCCCCGGGAGTCATATTCCACGTTGCCAGGGAGATTCACTCCCCTGGGTGTCTGATCCCACGTAGGGGGGAGGGCAGTGATTTCACCTTTCAAGTTGGCTTAGCCAGAGAGAGAGGGCCACATCTGAGCAACAAAGAGGCATTCAGGAGGAGACTCTTAGGCACAAATACAGGGAGGCCTAGCCTCTCCTTTGCAGCAACCATCTTCCCAAGGGTAAAACTTATGGTAGAGGGCTCAACCCATCAAACCACCAGTCCCCTATGTCTGTGGTCATGTTAGCAACCATGGAGGTGGGGTAGGCGAATACCCCTGCATTCTCCACAGGCTCCTCAAGGGGGCACTACATCTTTTTTTTTTTTTTTTCCTTGTTTGTCTTTTTTCTTTTTTTTCTTTTTTTTTAACTTTCCCTTCTTTTTTAAATCAACTGTATGAAAAAAAAGTTAAAAAGAAAACAAACATACAATAAAAGAACATTTCAAAGAGACCATAACAAGGGAGTAAGAAAAAGACAACTAACCTAAGATAACTGCTTAACTTCCAACATGTTCCTACTTTACCCCAAGAAAGTTACATAATATAGCAACATTTCAGTGAACTTGTTCCTACTACATCCATCAGAAATTAACAGACCATAGTCATTTCTGGGCATCCCCAGAACGTTAAATAGCTTATCTGTTCTTCTTGGATTATTGTTCCCCCTTCCTTAATTGCTCTCTACTGCTAGTTCCCCTACATTCTACATTATAAACCATTTGTTTTACATTTTTCAAAGTTCACATTAGTGGTAGCATATAATATTTCTCTTTTTGTGCCTGGCTTATTTTGCTCAGCATTATGTCTTCAAGGTTCATCCATGTTGTCATATGTTTCACCAGATCGTTCCTTCTTACTGCCGCGTAGTATTCCATCGTGTGTATATACCACATTTTATTTATCCACTCATCTGTTGAAGGACATTTGGGTTGTTTCCATCTCTTGGCAATTGTGAATAATGCTGCTATGAACATTGGCGTGCAGATATCTGTTCGTGTCACTGCTTTCCGATCTTCCGGGTATATACCGAGAAGTGCAATCGCTGGATCGAATGGTAGCTCTATATCTAGTTTTCTAAGGAACTGCCAGACTGACTTCCAGAGTGGCTGAACCATTATACAGTCCCACCAACAATGAATAAGAGTTCCAATTTCCCCACATCCCCTCCAGCATTTGTAGTTTCCTGTTTGTTTAATGGCAGCCATTCTAACCGGTGTTAGATGGTATCTCATTGTGGTCTTAATTTGCATCTCTCTAATAGCTAGTGAAGCTGAACATTTTTTCATGTGTTTCTTGGCCATTTGTATTTCCTCTTCAGAGAACTGTCTTTTCATATCTTTTGCCCATTTTATAATTGGGCTGTCTGTACTATTGTCATTGAGTTGTAGGATTTCTTTGTATATGCAAGATATCAGTCTTTTGTCAGATACATGGTTTCCAAAAATTTTTTCCCATTGAGTTGGCTGCCTCTTTACCTTTTTGAGAAATTCCTTTGAGGTGCAGAAACTTCTAAGCTTGAGGAGTTCCCATTTATCTATTTTCTCTTTTGTTGCTTGTGCTTTGGGTGTAAAGGCTAGGAAGTGGCCTCCTAATACAAGGTCTTGAAGATGTTTTCCTACATTATCTTCTAGGAGTTTTATGGTACTTTCTTTTATATTGAGATCTTTGGTCCATTTTGAGTTAATTTTTGTGTAGGGGGTGAGGTAGGGGTCCTCTTTCATTCTTTTGGATATGGATATCCAACTCTCCCAGCCCCATTTGTTGAAAAGACCATTATGGCTCAGTTCGGTGACTTTGGGGGCCTTATCAAAGATCAGTCGGCCATAGATCTGAGGGTCTATCTCTGAATTCTCAATTCGATTCCATTGATCTATATGTCTATCTTTGTGCCAGTACCATGCTGTTTTGGCAACTGTGGCTTTATAATAAGCTTCAAAGTCAGGGAGTGTAAGTCCTCCCACTTCGTTTTTCTTTTTTAGAGTGTCTTTAGCAATTCGAGGCATCTTCCCTTTCCAAATAAATTTGATAACTAGCTTTTCCAAGTCTGCAAAGTAGGTTGTTGGAATTTTGATTGGGATTGCATTGAATCTGTAGATGAGTTTGGGTAGAATTGACATCTTAATGACATTTAGCCTTCCTATCCATGAACATGGAATATTTTTCCATCTTTTAAGGTCCCCTTCTATTTCTTTTAGTAGAGTTATGTAGTTTTCTTTGTATAGGTCTTTTACATCTTTGGTTAAGTTTATTCCTAGGTACTTGATTTTTTTAGTTGCTATTGAAAATGGTATCTTTTTCTTGAGTGTCTCTTCAGTTTGTTCATTTCTAGCATATAGAAACATTACTGACTTATGTGCATTAATCTTGTATCCCGCTATTTTGCTAAATTTCTTTATTAGCTCTAGTAGGTGTATCGTTGATTTCTCAGGGTTTTCTAGATATAAGATCATATCATCTGCAAACAATGACAGTTTTACTTCTTCTTTTCCAATTTGGATGCCTTTTATTTCTTTGTCTTGCCGGATTGCCCTGGCTAGCACTTCCAGCACAATGTTGAATAACAGTGGTGACAGCGGGCATCCTTGTCTTGTTCCTGATCTTAGAGGGAAGGCTTTCAGTCTCTCACCATTGAGTACTATGCTGGCTGTGGGTTTTTCATATATGCTCTTTATCATGTTGAGGAAGTTTCCTTCAATTCCTACCTTTTGAAGTGTTTTTATCAAAAAGGGATGTTGGATTTTGTCAAATGCTTTTTCAGCATCTATTGAGATGATCAATTGATTTTTCCCTTTCGAGTTTTTAATGTGTTGTAATACATTGATTGTTTTTCTTATGTTGAACCATCCTTGCATGCCTGGAATGAACCCCACTTGGTCATGGTGAATGATTTTTTTAATGTGTCTTTGGATTCGATTTGCAAGTATTTTGTTGAGGATTTTTGCATCTATATTCATTAGGGAGATTGGCCGGTAGTTTTCCTTTTTTGTAGCATCTTTGCCTGGTTTTGGTATTAGATTGATGTTAGCTTCATAAAATGAGTTAGGTAGTGTTCCATTTTTTTCAATGTTTTGAAAGAGTTTGAGTAAGATTGGTGTCAGTTCTTTCTGGAAAGTTTGGTAGAATTCCCCTGTGAAGCCATCTGGCCCTGGGCATTTATTTGTGGGAAGATTTTTGATGACTGATTGGATCTCTTTGCTTGTGATGGGTTGGTTGAGGTCTTCTATTTCTTCTCTGGTCAGTCTAGGTTGTTCATATGTTTCCAGGAAATTGTCCATTTCTTCTACATTATCCAGTTTGTTGCCATACAGTTGTTCATAATATCCTCTTATAATTTTTTTAATTTCTTCAGGATCTGCAGTTATGTCACCTTTTTCATTCATTATTTTGTTTATATGGGTCTTCTCTCTTTTGATTTTGTCAGTCTAGCTAGGGGCTTGTCAATCTTGTTGATCTTCTCAAAGAACCAACTTTTGGTGATATTTATCCTCTCTATTGTTTTTTTGTTCTCTATGTCATTTATTTCTGCTTTAATCCTTGTTATTTCTTTTCTTGTACTTGGTTTAGGATTGGTTTGCTGTTCATTTTCTAGCTTCTTCAGTTGATCCATTAGTTCTTTGATTTTGGCTCTTTCTTCCTTTTTAATATATGCGTTTAGTGCTATAAATTTCCCCCTTAGCACTGCTTTTGCTGCATCCCATAGGTTTTGGTATGTTGTGTTCTCATTTTCATTCGTCTCTATATATTTAGCAATTTCTCTTGCTATTTCTTCTTTAACCCACTGATTGTTTAGGAGTGTGTTGTTTAACCTCCAGGTATTTGTGAGTTTTCTAAGTCTCTGATGGTTATTGACTTCTAATTGTATTCCATTGTGGTCAGAGAATGTGCTTTGAATAATTTCAATCTTTTTAAATTTATTGAGGCTTGTTTTATGTCCCAGCATATGATCTATTCTGGAGAAAGTTCCGTGAGCACTAGAAAAGTATGTGTATCCTGGTGATTTGGGATGTAATGTCCTGTAGATGTCTGTTAAATCTAATTCATTTATCAGATTCTTTAGGTTTTCAATTTCCTTATTGGTCTTCTGTCTGGTTGATCTATCTATAGGAGAGAGTGATGTGTTGAAGTCTCCCACAATTATTGTGGAAACATCAATTGCTTCCTTTAGTTTTGCCAATGTTTCTCTCATGTATTTTGTGGCACCTTGATTGGGTGCATAGACATTTACGATTGTTATTTCTTCTTGCTGAATTGCCCCTTTTATTAGTATGTAGTGGCCTTCTTTGTCTCTCAAAACATCCCTGCATTTGAAGTCTATTTTATCTGAGATTAATATTGCTACACCTGCTTTCTTTTGGCTGTAGCTTGCATGAAATATTTTTTTCCATCCTTTCACTTTCAGTTTCTTTGTGTCCCTGTGTCTAAGATGAGTCTCTTGTATGCAACATATTGATGGTTCATTTTTTTTGATCCATTCTGCGAATCTATATCTTTTAATTGGGGAGTTTAATCCATTTACATTCAACGTTAAAACCGTGAAGGCATTTCTTGAATCGGCCATCTTATCCTTTGGTTTATGTTTGCCATATTTTTCCCTCTCTCTATTAATATCCTTTATTGTACCCATACCGAATCTCTTTAGTACTGAACCTTTCTCCAAGTCTCTCTGTCCTGTCTTTGTTTCTCTGTCTGTAGGGCTCCCTTTAGTATCTCCAGTAGGGCAGGTCTCTTGTTAGCAAATTCTCTCAGCATTTCTTTGTCTGTGAAAAATTTAAGCTCTCCCTCAAATTTGAAGGATAAAGTATTCTTGGCTGGAAATTCCTCTCACTCAGAATTTTAAATATATCGTGCCACTGCCTTCTCGCCTCCATGGTGGCTGCTGAGTAGTCACTACTTAATCTTATGCTGTTTCCTTTGTATGTGGTGAATTGCTTTTCTCTTGCTGCTTTCAAACTTGCTCCTTCTCTTCTATGTTTGACAGTGTGATCAGTATATGTCTCGGAGTGGGTTTTTTTTGGATTTATTCTATTTGGAGTTCGCTGAGCATTTATGATTTGTGTATTTATGTTGTTTAGAAGATTTGGGAAGTTTTCCCCAACAATTTCTTTGAATACTCTTCCTAGACCTTTACCCTTTTCTTCCCCTTCTGGGACACCAATGAGTCTTATATTCGGACGTTTCATATTATCTATCATATCCCTGAGGTCCATTTCAAGTTTTTCAATTTTTTTCCCCATTCTTTCTTTTATGCTTTCATTTTCCATTCTGTCATCTTCCAGGTCACTGATTCGTTGTTCAACTTCCTCTAGTCTTGTACTATGAGTGTCCAGAATCTTTTTAATTTGGTCAACAGTTTCTTTAATTTCCATAAGATCATCCATTTTTTTATTTAGTCTTGCAATGTCTTCTTTATGCTCTTCTAGGGTCTTCTTGATTTCCTTCATATCCCGTACTATGGTCTCATTGTTCATCTTTAGTTCTTTGAGTAGCTGCTCTAGGTGCTGTGTCTCTTCTGGTCTTTTGATTTGGGTGCTTGGGCTTGGGTTATCCATATCATCTGGTTTTTTCATATGCTTTATAATTTTCTGTTGTTTTTGGCCTTGTGGCATTTGCTGAACTTGATAGGGTTCTTTTAGGGTTTGTAGACCAGTTGAAGTCCTTATCTCTAATTTATCAGATCTACAGCTTCGTGGAGTAGACTTTCTCTAACTAACCAGCAGGTGGCGTCCACCTGTTCTCCACAAGCCAGATCTCCCCTGCTTAGGCATCAATAATGAAAATTATTTTCCAATCAATAAGATACTGTGAATACAAATGTCTTCAAATTTATTTTCCATCAATAATTTTCCATCAATAATGTAAATATATAATGAACATATGAATAAATATAAATAAGAACCTCTATTAAAAAATAAGATACTGTGAATACAAATGTCTTCAAATTTATTTTCCATCAATAATGTAGTTATCTTTGACAAGAACAAGAGAAATTCGTTAGCAGCCTGCGTTAATGGTTTTGTATCATCCAAATTAATTTAGCTCTATCCTCTGTTCAATCTAACAAAAGTTTGGTCACTTGCTTATTACAACATAGACCAAAGACCACCCTCTATTAATGTTTCAGTGCCCTCCAGACATCACTCTGCACTCCCTCCCCCCATAATAGATTTTTTCAGGTGTAGTTAAATGATTATTTTCCCCCTTACCTATTCTCATAACCTCTTAGTCTCTTTTTAATATGAATGAGATCTGGGGAAATCAATTATTAGCAGCTCTTCCTTTCTCCAGACTAATTCATAGTCCTACTTAGAACCAAAGGTTAGGTAATCTTTTCTTTACATCATTAGCAAACATTGATTATATACCTACTATGTGGTAGTGAAGAGACATGCATTGTGTCATGTATCTTTAAGAACACAATAAAGTAGGTGAAATTTTTTTCTGAACTATTAAAATTTAAGTATAATGTACAAATATAAGCAAATCATATGTATACAGCATTTTATTACTGAGTGAGCAGACCCATGTAAAGCACTCAGGCCAAGAAACAGTCTATTACCATCACTCCAGAAGCCCCCTAATGTCCTGTCCCGATCAATATTTTCCCTTTTCTTAAAAGGTCTTGACTATCCTGAACTCCCAACAGATTAATTTGTCTGTTTTAGAACATTTTACAAATCAACTTCTTTTGCCCAGCATGGTTTTGAGGTTTATCCATGGTGCTTTCTGTACATTAGTAGTTCCTTTTCTTTGCTGTATAGCATGCCATTCTATGAATAGACAACTCATTTATCCATTTCATTGTTGATTGACATTTAGATTGTTTCCACTTTGAAGGTAGTATGAATATTACTTATGATCATTTTTGCCTGTCTGTTTTAAACTTTTATTTTGAAGCAATTTCAAACTTACAGGGCAGTTGACAGAATAATGCAAACCCCATTCAGAGAACTTCAACATACCCCACTCCCACAGATACCAAGAGCCACCAATTTTAACATTTTTCTACATTTGCCATACATTCTATCATCTACCATCTGTCTGTCTGTCTATCTATCTATCTGCCTATCTAATTTTCTGAACATTTGAGAATAGGTTGCAGACATCATACTCTTTGAACACATAATACTTCCACATATGTTTCCTACAAACAAGGCTATTCTCTTATGTAATCACCTTAAGTGTAAATTATCAAGTTCAAGAAATTTAACATTGACATAAAGCTTACATTCTAAATTCCAATATTTTCTTTTGTCCCAATAATGTCCTTTTGAGCCTTTTCTCCTCCATTCTTAGATTCTATCCAGTATCGTGCATTGCATTTAATTGTCATTATCTCTTTACTTTCTCTTTCTTTCCCCATCCCTTTCCCAGGCATACCATTTAGTGGCATTAATCACATTCACAAGGTTGCAGTGCCCTCACCACAATCTATTATTATCAATTTCCCTTCACCCCAGACAGAAACCCTATACTCATTTTGCATTAATTCCCCCATTGCCCTTGCCACCCACCCTGGTAACCTGTACTCTGCTTTCGGTCTCAGTATATTTGCATCTTCTCTGATATTTTCTCTGTGATTACCATGGGGCTTAAAATTAACACCCTAAATGTATAACAATATCAGTGCTTTAATACCAATTTAACAACTTCCATAGCATACATAAACTATGTTTTTATAACCAAGCTCCTGAATATATTCTCCTATGACATCTTTATCGCTCAGTTACTTTACTAATTTGAGTATCCTAATGTGTGTGTATCTATTTCTGGACTCTGTTTTTTCCCATTGATCCATTTCTTTATCTTTATTTATCCTGTACAAATGCCATACTATCTTGTTGCTTTTTTTTAGAGAAGTTGCAGGTTTACAGAAAAGTCATGCATAAAATACATAAAATACAGAGTTCCCATAAACCACCCTATTACTACCACCTTGGAATAGTGTGATATATTTGTTACAATTCATGAAAAAAAATTTTTGTAATTGTACTATTAACTGTAGTCCATCACTTACAATAGGGTTCACTGCTTGTGTTGTATAGTCCCATGTTGTTTTTCTTTTTCATTTTTATTCTAGTAACATATACGTAACCTAAAATGAGATTGCTCATTACTAGTGTATAGAAACACTACTGATTTTGCACATTGATCTTGTACCCTGCCACTTTGCTGAATTCATTTATTAGCTATAGTAGCTTTGTTGTAGATTTTTCAGGATTTCCTATATCTAGGTTCATGTCATTTGCAAATAGAAAGTTCTACTTTCTTTCCAATTTGGATGACTTTTATTTCTTTTTCTTGCCTAGTATTGCCACACTATCTTAATCATAATCTTGATATCTATGAGTGTCTATCCTCCAACTTTGTTCTTCTTTAAAGTTATTCTAGCTGTATTTTCATTCTTTATAAATTTTAGAACTATTTGTCAATTTCCTCATGTCCCTTTTCTCCACATACATATACACTCTGCTGTGAATTTTATTTAAATTGTATTGAATTTATAGATTAATTTTTGGAGAATTGACAAATTTTCAATAATGAGTCTTCCAAATTATGAACATGTATATTCCTTTATTTGTTTCCATCTTTTTACATTTCTTTTGATAGTGTTTCACTCAATTATAGTTTTCTATGGAGATGTTTTGGATATCCTTAGTTATTTTTATTCCTGGGTCTTTTGATGCCATTTTATGGGATTTTAAATGGCATGAATATTATATTTCATGTCCTATTTATCACTTGCATATAGAAACACAATTGTAATTACAAGTTCTAAGTGGGCTCCAACCAACTTCATATAATAGAACTTGCTTACTCTGCTTGCCTCACACCTTCTGCCTTAGGCTTCTCTACTAAACCCAGGCATGAGGTGCAAATGTAATACATAACAAAGAATTGCATATAATCAATACCTCTTGAGGCAGCTTAACTAAAGGGTGGTGAAATACGGAGGATAAAGCTTCCTTTTACCCCCCACAGACATTCCTGAGGCACATTTAATACAGTTTCTCAAATGAAGCAACTAGTCACTTGAAGGAATGGTCAGATCAATAATCTATCTTTGTATTGGCTCTCCTTCCTCCCCTGCTTGGATTCCTCCACTCCTCACTGCTACTGCTGTTCCTTGGGGCACACTGTTCAATAAAGGACTCACACATAAACCTTTTTTCCCAAAGTTTTCTTTCTTGCCAAGAAATCTCCCCATCAAATTTAAGGGAAAGCAATAACCCTTTCAAATGGGCCATATGGCTCTTAATGATCTGATTTCTTGCTACTTGTCTGACTTCATCTTTATCTACTCTTCTTTTATTGCAGTCTGTGGCAGCCATACTGTCCCCTTTGCTATTCTTCAATCATTCCAGGCCTCCTTTCTTTGCAGGAAAAACATACCTTATGCTTTCCCTGCCTGGAATGTTCTTAGCTTATATATATCCATGTATCTTACTTATTCTCCAACTTAAAGTCTGTATTCAATTGGTATATTCTCCACGATGTCTTTTTTAACTTTTTATTGTGAAATAATTTCAAACTTACAGAATAATTGCAAAAATAATACAAACGCCATACAGAGACCTCCAACATACCTCCCAAGCGGACACCTATATCCATCAATTTTTAGCATTTTGCCAAATTTGCTGTATCATTCTATCTATCTATCTATCTATCTATCTATCTATCTATCTATCTATCTTATTCATCCATCCCTCCATGATGTTCATCCACAAGATGTTCTTTTTTGTTTTTACACATTTTTTAAATTGCAAAAAAATATAACGTCTCTCCCTGGCATTCCTATCCTCCTCTTCTGCTTTATTTTTCTACTTAAAATTAAGTAGGGGAAATATAATTAAAAATAAAATCCCCTGCCAACTCAGAAAACCTCTCTACAAAGGTAGAAGAGAAAGAAAACAATTTTATTATTGAATAAGCATTGAACAAATCTATGATGTGCATCACAGACAATCTGTTAAAGACGTTGCAAAGAGAGAAGTAAATCTCACCATTTTATGTAGCCAAGCAGATACAACACATTACAAAAATTTTATCAAAATAAGTAACTAGTTCTCATGTAAAAAGACTTGACCACCACCATTTGCTATACATAGCTCATCATTCTAAATTCACCTGGTAATCGGGATGGCCATTTATGTTTGCTAATTGCCTTTATAAAAAGGAAAAATAAACTTCTCACATCTTTATGACAGGAGATAGGTTTACAGCTTGGAGCCAGGCACCTGCCAAAGTCAGGCTCCTATTTCCCAGGGAAATTGGAAGATATTTTCCTTGATGATTACATGTCCATAAGAAAGGCATCCCTGGATTGTAAAGCTGGCAATAGGCTTATTTAGCTTTTAAAAAGATTTACATACATCTCAAAGAAAAGAAGAATTTACAGTTGCAGGTTTTCTAGAGTAAGTGCTCTAAAGAAGAGAGGGTGGGGTGGAATCTCTTCTGTTCTTCCCTTTTTTTTGGCACTAGGAAGAATTGTATTTTCTTTCTTATTATATATTGTAATTACTCTTTGTGCCGGTTTGGATATATTACATCCCCCTGAAAAGCCATATTCTTTAATACAGTTTTGTGGGGGCAGAGTTACTAATCTTTTTGATTAGGGTGTGACCTCTTGATTGAATGTTTCCATGGAGATTTGACCCCACCCATTCAGGTTGGGTCTTAATTAAATCACTGGAATCCTATAAGAGCAGCTAAGAGAGATTTTTGGAGAGAGTCCTTGAAAGCTGATGCTTGGAGATGCAGACAAAAGGACTTTGGAAGTGCTAAGCTAAGAGATGCTAGCCCCGAGTTTGCTCTGGAGAAACTAAGAGAGGACTTCCAGGCAGTTAGGAGCACAGGAGCTGAAGAGGCTAAGAGAGACAAGCCCAGAGACATTCCTAAGAAGTATTTTCATGGCTACCTAAATCAGGGAGGGGGCTTCCTGGTTGACCTAAACCCTGTTGGAAAAGATTAGCCTCCCTTGAAGATTCTCACTGGTGGCCTTTGTAGGGATTAGCTGTAAGATTGTGGAACTAATTGTCATTACTGACTTTATGTCATGGTGGTAAAACAATGCATTAAGGAACTTATCAGATAATCTTTGTTTAGTTTAGTAGTTGAACTGACCTACCTTCCGTATGCCAACTGCCAACACTTAGGTCTCCATAAATCCTAAATTTTCAACAATTGGAGGTGGAATTGATTAGAGTAGGAAGTACAATGTTGAATATTCTGTTAACCTATTCCTATGATTTATGAAACCACATATTTTATTTTTAAAAAACCCTAAACTTTGTTTAACTATATTTTCAATTCAAGCTGTGGAAGAGATCACAGCATGATATTTGCATATTTAAAGTAAATATATTGTAATGCTGGCAAATATTTGGCACATAAATGATTGTGTTTGTTTTTTTTTTTTTGCTCTAAATATATTTCATTCCATTGGCTTTAACCTACCATCAGAGTTGTAGCTCGTAATTTTATGTCACAGACCTTTAATTACTTTTAATTCAAGCTGTTGGTTCAAATGTTGAAATGTTTAGTATCCAGTAGAGAGCCTTGAAACTTGTGACCATGGAATTTGGTTTAGGCTCACTCTAATGATGAGACCTAAACTTTACATAGTGCTCACCATGTACCATGAAATTTTCTAAACATTTCAAAAATATTAACGTATTCAATATTAATTAAATGATTAACATTAGCTAATATTAATTTCTTTATCCCCAAATTCTCTCTGAAGTAGTTTCTGTATTTAATCCCATTTCATATATGGGGATGGACAGAAAAGCACACAAGTATCAAATACCTTGCCTGAAATGATATGACTATAAAAGGGCAGGGCCAGAATTCAAATCCAGGCCCTGAATTCCATGCTTATAACCACCATGTTTTGAGCACATCTATTTTGAAAGCTTCAAATCTGTTGGCAGACATTATCAAATAGTTTTAACTTATCCATTTTGGCTCAAAAATATTTTAAAGATAGTGTACCATGCTGAGGTTAATGTACACAGGCACTCCTGTATTAATTTCCTATTACTCCTGTTAAAAAATTGTCAAAAACTTGGTGGCTTAAAACAATGCAAATTTATTATCTTACAGTTCTAGCAGTGAGAAGTCTGAAATGGGTCTCAATGGACTAAAACTAAGGTGTTGGCTGACTTGTGTTCCTTCTGGATGCTCCATTCCCTTGCCTTTTCTAGCTTCTTGAGGCAGCCCACATTTCTTGACTCATGGCCCCTTCCTGCATCTTCAAAGCCAATGTCATAGAATCTTCAAAACCTCTTTCTGACTCCTGTTTCTCCCTTTCCCTTATAAGAACAC
Organism: Choloepus didactylus; assembly: GCF_015220235.1. Classification (NCBI taxonomy): domain Eukaryota; kingdom Metazoa; phylum Chordata; class Mammalia; order Pilosa; family Megalonychidae; genus Choloepus; species Choloepus didactylus. Next base: position 5,547,193 of record NW_023637624.1, on the reverse strand, counting down.
TTATGCTTAAATTGGGCCCAAGTAATCTGTGAAATCCCTTTTGCCATGTAGGGTAATTTATTCACAGGTTTTAGAGATTAGCATGTGGACATCTTTTATGGGGTGCATTATTCTGGTACCCACCACAGTTCTCCTGCTGCTTCATATCAAGTGGGATTGCATCACTCAGGAAAATGAGGTTCGATGGTCATACACTTAAAACATTTGTGTATGGTTTCCCTACAGCTTTAAGAGCATTTAACAAACAAAGCTTTGGGTATTCTCAATCCTGTGGCTTTGTTTTACCTTTGCCAGAAGGACTCTTGGCTTCCTTTTGCCAATTGCTTAGTCTCTTTCTTTCAACTGTTGCAAGTTGATTCCCCAACTGCCCATACCTTTGGGATCCCTCTCTTCTGAATCTCTTTGGTTATAACTGCTTTTATAGCTTACTTGAAATGAACATGTGCTACTTTAAGTCATATCCCCTTGGGATGTGAATGATGGAACTAAAATGTATGTCAATATGTACCAATATTTAGTTAAAAAATTCACTGAAACTTTTCTGGTCCAAATGAGCACTACCATTCAAAATCATCACTGTGGAAATCGCTGCATTTGTTCCAAAGACTGATGTTACTCACAATATGTTTGTAGTCACAGTTTTGAAATTGACAGGGTTTATTTAGACATCAGATCATAAAATCAGCCATATTGCTTCATAGCTTTAGCTTGTATTTTACTAAAATAGCATTACTCAACTTTATTAAGAATCTAACTTTACAGATTAAGCATTAATAACATATCTGCTGTTCCTAAAAATTAAATTTATTTTTAAAGAATAAAGAATATAGCTATATTTAAAGATTTTTCTTTATTTCATGTGTATATCTCTAAACTATCAAGTGGGTTCATTAATATTTTAAAACATTTTATGGCCTCCCTAAAAACAATATTCTCCAGTAAAAGCTGGACTGGAAAGCATGGGTAAGGTTTGAGGCCGAAGTTGGGGGTCACCTAATTTTCACCCCAAGTCTAAATCTTGGAACAGAATATATAGGGGCAGGAGAGAGAGAGATGAAAGAAAAAACATGTAAGCAGACAGTTGATGAGATTTACAGAGCAGTTAAATCTATGTATCCAAACAGCACATGAACAAGGACTCCAAGCCCAACTGATACACAGACTTAAAAGTGAAAGACCAGGAGGAGGGGCAAGATGGCGGCATAGAGAAGAGTAGAAGCTAAGTAGTCCCCCTGGAACAACTACAAAAAACCAGAAACAACTAGTAAATAATCCAGAATAACTGCAGGGGGACAAACGAGACCATCCATTCATCATACACCAACCTGAACTGGGAGGAATGCCCGAGAACACAGCATAAAATCTGTAAGTAAAACCTGCGGAACCAAGTCGTGGGACCCCCTCCTGTATAGCCTGAGCTGCAAAGCCTCGTGGTGCCAGAGAGAAGCTCTCTCCCAGCAAGCGAATATAGCTCAGCTGAGCTCCAACTGGGGTTTTAAGTAGTGAGTGTGAACTGCTCACTACAGGTACGCAGCCCCAAAAAACAGACAGAGGCTTTGGGTGACGACTGACCTGGGAGAGCTGGAGGGTCGCCTTGGACTGGGTCTGAAGGGGACTATCTGTTTCTTTTTTGGCTCAGTGGAGAAAGCCCCAGTCATTTTCAGTTTCCAGGGCTATGAAGCAGAGAAGGGTGGAGATAGCACAAGCAGAGAGAGACCATTGAAATGCTAATGACCTCCACCTGAGGGGTCTGTCCTCTCTAAGAGGAAAGGGGTGGGGCCCTCTCCATTCAGAACCAGACCCCAGAGCCTGGGGGAACATGGCCATACCTCCTCATACCAGTCAAGAATTATAGGCTAACAGGCATCACCTGCTGGGCAGAAAAGCACAGTGACCCGAGGCATCAAAGGGCAATTTTCTAAGACACACCCGCAGGGAAATCAGATACTGAATGTTTCTTCCCTCTGGGACCTGAGCCTGTTCTGGTCTGGGAAAACCTGATTTGGATAACCAAGGAAACCATGCCTAGACAACAGAAAATTACAACCTACACTAAGAAAAACAAAGTTATGGCCCAGTCAAAGGAACAAAGGTACCCTTCAACTGAGATACAGGAATTTAAACAACTAATGCTAAGTCAAATCAAAAAGTTTAGAGAAGATATTGCAAAAGAGATAGAGGCTGTAAAGGAAGCACTGGGCATGTATACGGCAGAAATAAAAAAAAAACTACTAGAATCTATGGAAATGAAAGGCACAACACAAGAGATGAAAGACAGAATGGAAACATACAACAGCAGATCTCAAGAGGCAGAAGAAGACACTCAGGAACTGGAGAACAAAACACCTGAAAGCCTACACATAAAGAAGCAGATGGAGAAAAGAATGAAAAAATATGAGCAACGTCTCTGGGAACTCAAGGATGAAACAAAGTACAATAATGTACATATCATTGGTGTCCCAGAAGGAGAAGAGAAGGGAAAGGGGGCAGAAGCAATAATAGAGAAAATAATTAATGAAAATTTCCCATCTCTTATGAAAGACATAAAATTACAGATCCAAGAAGCGCAGTGTACTCCAAACAGAAGAGATATGAACAGGCGTACGCCAAGACACTTAATAATCAGATTATCAAATGTCAAAGACAAAGAGAGAATCCTGAAAGCAGCAAGAGAAAAGCGATCCATTACATATAAAGGAAGCTTAAGACTATGTGCGGATCTCTCAGCAGAAACCATGGAGGCAAGAAGGAAGTGGTGGGATATATTTAAGATACTGAAAGAAAAAAACCACCAACCAAGAATCCTGTATCCAGCAAAGCTGTCCTTCAAATATGAGGGAGAGCTCAAAATATTTTCTGACAAACAGACAATGAGAGACTTTGTGAACAAGACACCTGCCCTACAGGAAATAGCTCAAAATATTTTCTGATAAACAGACAATGAGAGACTTTGTGAACAAGACACCTGCCCTACAGGAAATACTAAAGGGAGCACTACACGGTGATAGAAGACAGGAGTGTGTGGTTTGGAACACAATTTTGGGAGATGGTAGCACAACAATGTAAGTACACTGAATAAAGGTAACTATGAATACGGTTGAGAGAGGAAGGTGGGGAGCATGTGAGACACCACAAGAAATGAGGAAAGATAAAGACTGGGACCGTGTAACATGGTGAAATCTAGAGTATTCAACAATTGTGATAAAATGTACAAATATGTTGTTTTATGAGGGAGAACAAGCAAATTTCAGCCTTGTAAAGTGTTAAAAATGGGGAGGCATTGGGGGAGGGATGCAATCAGCATAAACTAGAGACTGTAACTAATAGAATCATTGTATTATGCTTCCTTTAATGTAACAAAGGCGATATACCAAGGTGAATGCAGATAAGAGGGGGGGATAGGGGAGGCATGTTAGACACTTGACATTGGTGGTGATGTCTGACTCTTTACTTTGATTTAAGGTTACTTTTCCCTTTGCTACTTCCTAGCTGTCATTTTTCTTCCTCTTTCTTTTGCCTCTCTACCTTCTTTGACTCTCCCTTCTGCCTTGTGGAAGAAATGTAGATGTCCTTATATAGATAGTGGTGAAGGTGGTGAACACATAAAGATGTGACCATACAGAGAAGCAGTGCCGAATGGCATGTGAATGAGGTGGAAAGGGGAAGCTCAGAGTCATATATGTCACCAGAAGGAAAGTTGGAGGTCAAAAGATGGGAATGTATAAAACTGAATCCTATGGTGGGCAATGTCCATGATCAACTGTACAAATACTAGAAATCACTTCCATGAACCAGAACAAATGTATGACAATACAATTAGAAGTTAATAATAGAGGGGCATATAGGGAAGAACTACATAACTATTGCAAACTATGTACTACAGTTAGTAGTATTTCAACATTTTTTTCATAAACAGTAACAAATGTACTATATCAATACTATGAGTCAACAATTGAGGGGGTTGGTTAGGGATAGGGGAGGATTCAAGTTTTCATTCCTTTTTTCTTTTCTCATCTTTTACTTCATTTCTTGTCTGGAGTAATGAAAAGTTTCTAAAAATTGAACAAAAATTAAGTGTGATGGATGCACAGCTGTATGAGGGTACCCAGGGGCAAGTGATTGTACACTTTGGATCTTTGGATAATTGTATGGTATCTGAACAATCCCAACAAAAATGAAAAAAAAAAGTGAAAGACCAGCAAGAAGGATGGCCAGTCCTTTACTAAAGGCAGGCCCTGTGCACTGGACAATTATGTTCCTGGCATGTTGACTGGTGGCCAATGATGGCCACCATGCATTGAGGGAAAAGAGTGTGACAAAAGAACAAGTGGATGTGTCACACAAGAGCAGTTACTCTGACCAATAATGAGATGTGGTCTAACACATTTCAGAGTCTGGCATATCACAGTACAGTGATGGTGAAGAGAACAGAAGTATCCTACAAATGGAGAAGAGTAGAAATTCCCTTCTGCATAGAAAGGAGAGGAGGAAGAAATAGTAGTGCCATAGTATGTGTTTACTAAAATGTGCCTTTGGTTACATTTAAAACTAATGTGCTCAATTCTCTATTTGGAGGATGGGGTAAAATTTCTATTAGATTATACAAGGATCTTTTTTTGTGTTTTGGTTTGAGAGCTTTATTTCACATGCTATGAATACCCTTCTTACAGACACTTAGAAATAACATTCTGCTATTCATTTAAATTGTGTAAGTATCTCTGATGTTTAAGATGCATGAATGCCTAGTTTTCTAGGTTCAGTATGTTCTTTGTCAAATGCACAATTAATAACTGAAAAGAAGAAAAGAAAATAAAGTTTTCAAAATTATATTTTTATTTTTCTTGAGTGGTATAATTTCTGTAACTCATTGCATTATGCAGCCAATATAAATACGTGATATATACCAAGTGCTCAAACTCTCATAAACATGATTTTTTATTTGAAACAATGAAAAATAATTAGAGTTTGGGGGGGCTGCTTTCAGTATTTAAGACAGGTGGTACTCATTCATTCTTTGAGGATATTGACACATTTTTCAGCATAAATACAAGAAAGACAAATAGACCAATTGTAATGAAATGCCTGATATTTTCAACCTCTGCAGATGCTTCATTTCTAACTTTAATGTGATTAACATCCTCCTGGGACAGGGCAACAGTTAAGCTTCCAGAGTAGATCGGAAACAAAATGTAAAGACCAGGATGGTGCGAAATAGAGAAGAACTGGATAAAATAGCAACTCTGACCAGGTGGAAAGATGAACAGCAATAAAGGACACAAGCATTGAATCCCTTTAATGTCTAAAATGTTCATTTTCTGTCTATTGAGACTACCCTCTTGAAACATAAAGCCAGATAGTTTTGTCACCTGAACTCATCTGAAGTCTTTCACAACAACACACTGTTTGCTTGATGCGAATGGTAAGACAAATGCTATTTTTCCCACTTTCTACCGTATGTTCATATTAAGAGTGGGGATAGAAGTTTCCTTCACACAGTTGTTAGGGGTATTTCAGCTTCCCACATTCTGGATGGAATTTAGAAGTACATTATAGTGAATCTGAAAACAAAATTGAGTCCATTGTGCAGTAGCCAAATTCCCACTGATTAGCAGTAATAGACATCCACTGATAAAACCAGAAATTTAGGACAGCAAAAATGTGAGAGTTCTGATTAAATATTTAAAATAGTAAGACATTAAAAATAAACAATAAAACAAATACTAAAATATTGAAAACAAATATTAGAATATACTGTGATCTTGGCTTAATTAGATGAGACACTTATATAACTTTAAAATAGTCTAAGGTGCTAGGAGAAGCTCAAGGCTTACAAGCATCTGACACTCAGCATATTCAAAATGAAACTAACAATCACCCCTTCAAACTCCACCCCATTCTGTCCCTCCTGCATTCCCTGAATCAGGGTCACACAAAGTAGATGGCAGGCAGACATGATGAGGCTCCTTCCTTTTCCTTCACAGCCCTTATCCAGTAAGTTGAAAATGTAGATTTACTTAATTTTTTTGTCACTACCATTGGGTTTAAGACCATATCATCAATTATCTGCAATATCTTGATAGTCACTTAGTTGGTTTTCATTGTTTTCAACAGATCTTTAGCCTACTCTGTGCCAAAATCAAAAGTAGTATCTGCTTTCAAGTAACTTACTCTTGAGTAGAGGAAACAAGACACATAAACAAGTACCACCAGTATTATATATGTGTTTTGAAAACAGCTTTTCTAGATAGAATGTGAGAAACTGTTAAAATGTAATTAGTTTTCAATTATCTAGTCTTGCCTCTCTCCAATTTATCACCTACTCTGAGAGCAATCATTCTAAAATGTAAATCCAATCAGGCCATCCCTTGCTTAAATTACTGGAATCTCTATGTATCACCAACTGGATATAATTCATCTTCTTCTTTACATGCCTTTACAATGAAACAGCAGTACTCAAAATGTGATATGAGGACACATAGGGAGGAGAGTCCCTGAGACCCCTTTAGTCAAAAGGTCAAAATTATTTTCATAATAATCCTAAAATGTTATTTGCCTTTTTCACTTGCATTCTCTCACAAGTGTATAGTTGAGTTTTCCAGACATTACATAATGTGTGATATTGCAACAGATTGCATGAAGAAGCAGATATGAGAATCCAGATGTCTTCTATATAAACCAGTAAATAAAAAAGCAAAAATGTGAAACAATGCCAATCTGCTCATTAAATTTGCTTTGCTTGGGAAAATAATGTTTCATAAAATATATTATTTATATTTATGTGTAATGAATTTATTATTCTTGTTTTAGATTAATTAAGAAATATTTCTCACTTTTTATTTCTAATATGGCAAATAGCAATAGATAAAGTCATATAAACAAAAGCTCTTTGGGTTTCTCAATAATTTTTAACACTGTATAAGTGTCTTGAGACCAAAAAGTTTGTGAACTGCTGCAATAAAGCATTCCAGTTGCTGGCTGCCCTTGTTTCATACTGCTGCCTACACTTACACTGGTTCCAACCATACTGAGTCCATTTTCCAGAAAATGCCTTGCTCTCTCCTCCCTCTGGTCACAATCCATGTGATAACCTCCAGCTGCTCCTCGCGTTGCCTAGGAAGCACATTTAAACATGTTTTGCAAACACCTTATGAAATCTTCACAGAGGACTTTCTACTAATCTCAGCATGCATTTCACTTCATGTACATTACTGGTCTAAAAGTCTATCTTCCTCACTGGGGTGCTATTTTCATGAGGGTAGAAAATGAGACAAGAGAGACAAAGTATTTTAGAACTGGTTATCTCTTGAATCCCCAAGCCCACTGAGGCAATCAAATAAGGGCCTCATTTTTTTTCTTTGACTGCAAATTTCAGAATCAGACTGCCGTATTGCTGGTCTGCAAAAGTAGTTATGGTAATGTCCTGGGATATTCAAATGGCACTGGAAGGTTTCTTCTGAAAAAAAGAAAACATCTCTCCTAGAGTAAGAAGTTCCTCTCAGATTAAGGAAATGGCTTCTGGGAAAATTATGCTTATCAGTCAGCCATGTCTTAGACTGAATTACTTTAATCACTTAATCAAATTGCTTTTGCTTTAATAGCTTGAGTATAGATGGTAGTGTTCAGGGTCACCCTGTCTTCCTAAGCTTCTTATATACTTAGAGGCTATAAGGAAGTAAAGCATAAGTGAATTCTAATTCCTCTCTGGTTGAGCACGTTTGCTGAGCACAGCACATGGTGACACCACTGGGGCCTCCAGTCCACTGACCCTTTTGCATTCGCCCTTTCCATCTTCCCCCTCATGTCTTGAATTCTTTATATAGTTAAATTCCATGATCTGTTATTATAATTATTCCATTATTTGGAATTTGGTTGAATCCAGGTCTTTGACTATTCTACTCCTGCCCTCAAGCATCTGAAATGGTTAGACAAAAACAAACAGCCGTGCTGTCTCACTTGACTTTTATCACAGCCTACCTGTGTCCAATATTTTGTCCCCTTCCTGTTACAATTCCTCTACCTATGCATTAAGTTGTATTCCCTCTCCCCTATTTAATTCTTCCTTCATGAAATTTCTCCCTATCTCCCTTTCCTTATCAGTTTCCCCTCACTACTGAATCATTTTCATTAGCATATAATATCCTGGGATAACTCAGATTCAAAAACAAAACAAAACAAAGACAAAACTCTTAACCCTATTTTCTCTTGTAGTTATCAGTCCAATTCTATCCTCTCATTTGCATTAAAACTGTTTGTAAGAGTTGTCTCTACTCACTGCCCTCACTTTTTCCCTCTCCCTGCTTTTGCCTCACAAGTCCTATAAAATATGCCTTTGTCTTCACAAGTCATGCCTTTGTCCTCACAAATCCTATAAAACAGTCCCAGCAAATCACTGGCTACCTCTTTATTAGTAAACCCCATGATCAATTCTCAGTCCTTATCTTAACTTCTCAGCAATATTTGGCATAGCTGATCACTCCCTCCTTCATGAAATACTTTCTACACTTGACTTCAAGGACCTCATACTCATGATTTTCTCTTGCCTAAGTGGCCACTCTTTCTGCTCCATATGGCTGGTTTCTCCTTTTCTTCCCAAAATAAATGTTTGATTGCTCCAGTGCCCAATCCTCAGATCTTTGTTCTTCTCACTGTATACTCACTCCCTATATGATCTCCTTTATGCCCAGTGGTAATGACTTCCAAATGTTTATCTATATTTACCATCTCTCTTATAAACAGCAGACATGTGTATCCAATTGCCAACTCAATATTTCTATTTTCTCCAAGTTTATTAGATATTTTACACTTAATATAAATAAAACCAAACTCTTGATCCCCCCACTCCATTCCTAGCCCTCATTCTAGTGAAATGGCACCAACTTTTACCCATTGTTTCCTGCAAATACTTAGGAGTTATCATTGATTCCTCTATGTACCCAGGAACTAGATAGCTTACATTTGTCTATCCAGATTAGTTCTTCTCCCTTCTTTACACTTCTCAGTTGGAAGCACAAACAGGAGAGCAAAAGGAGAGAAACTGGGGTTTATTTCCCAGGCTCCCTCCATATAGGTTCACTGAGGGATGGCTATGGTAACTACTGTCAGGTGGGACTGTCCACACCACCCTTTCGGTCTCAGGTTTTTGAGAACTATTCTCTCTCCTTCCCATCTTCACCTTACCCTTCACCTTCCTCCACCTTACACCTAGGGGTGTAATGTCTTCTGGTGTATAATAGCCCTTAGGTTCTGATCCTTCTCTTGTGACTTCACTACAGCAGACTCACATTTGTAAAAAACCCACTCACTGAACTGCTTCAAATTACTCAACTGATGTGTGTTTCTTGCCAGTAGCCTGACTAACTCACCTCATACCCACTTTCAAGTCATCAGCAGATGCTATCATTTTCACTTCCAAAATATATATCAAACCTAATCAATGTTCACCAATTGCACCATTCCCACCCAAGTTTAAGCACCTTTATTTCTTACCTGGATAGGAACAATAACGTAGTATTTCTGCTCTTTCTCCCTACTCCATTCTATTCTCCACACATTAGCCAGTAAGTCAAATAATTCCATTCCCTTGCCCACAAGCTTCCGAAGGCTTTTCAGCACTTTTAGAATAAAATAAAAATCCGTATTCCTTATGACGGACAATAAGGCTCTGTTTAATTGGCTCTTGCTTCTTCCAAGTCCATTGTCTGCCACTCTCCCTGATACTTACTTGCAATGTTTCAGTCACAGAGGCCTCTTTGTTGTTACATAAACACTGATAGTGTGCTACTATTTCAGTGCATTTGCGCTTGATGTCATTCCATAAGGAATGTTCTTTTCCTGGATCTCTTCATGGTTCATTTCTCTTCATTCAGCCTTCTACTTAAATGTCATCCCATAAAGAAGAACTTCCCTGAAAGTCCTATCTAAAATAACAATCTCCTCTCTATATCCACGTACAGGGATTTATTTCTCTCCACTATATTCATAACTACCTCATATGATATATTTATTGACGTCTCTATTGTCTCTTTTCTTTACTTTATTATAAGCTCCATGAATGAAGGCATTGTCACTTTTATTCATCACTGTATTATCAGTACCTAGAACAGTACATGGTACATAGAAGCCTTAGATAAATGTGTGGTGAATGAATGAATAAGAATGGAAATATACCAAATGGATCAATTAAAATGTCTTCTTATATGCAAACTTAATTGAAAGTTAAATTCATAGTCAAAGTTTGCTTAATGAGCCTGTACAAACAATTCAGTGACTACAATAGCATCAAGCTAAAATAACCTGGTTCAAGCTTTAACGCTGAAACTCTTCGTAATGGAACAAGACATATTTAAAATCAATTAACAAGACTTTATTCCCTGGACAATGCCAGGATGGGCATGCTAGGGGTTGCCACTCTAGTTTTCTTATTTCTGTACTACATGACCAAGCAAGACCCCTTATTAATAAACAATCTTTCTTTAAAAAAATACTATGCTATATAACTGTGATGGTTGTGTTCATGTGTCAACTTGGCTAGGTGGTCTAGCTGTCTGGTCAAGCGGGCACTGGCCTGACAATTCCTGTGAGGCTATTTGAGGCTGGTTGGTTTGTCGGATCATCAGTCAATTGACTGCAGCTGACTGATGACTCATCAAGGGGCGTGCTTCCACAGTGAGAGAATGCAATTGGCTGGATTTGGTCCGGGTGATCAGTTGGAGGCTTATAAGCCGGACGGTTAGAGAACCTTTTTTTTCAGCTGCTCAGTGAAGCTTTTCCTGGGGAGCTCGTCGAAGTTGCCAGTTCGTTTCCTGAGGAGTTCTTCAAAGTTGCCGGTTCGTTTCCCGAGAAGTTCGTCGGACGTCTTCCTTGGAGTTGACAGCTTGTTGACGGCTCTGCAGAATTTGGACTCGTGCGCTCCCGCAGTTGCGTGAGTCACTTTTACAATTTGATAATAAGAGACATCTCTCATTGATTCTGTTTCCAAGGAGAACCCTAACTAATACAATAACTTACACAGAAAAGAATGTATAAATATACACGGTGACAAAAAATAATGAATAACAATATCCTTATATCCAAGGTAACCTATAAATATTGCCAAGAATTTGAAAGCTTCTTCTCTTCCAATTTTCAACTGTCTTCATTATTCTGATTTTTGAGTCAATTATTTCCTTGCCTTTCATTATAGTTTTATTACATGTGAAAAAATTGGTGAAGAATTCATATTTTATTACATATGAAAACTATATGGATGAGTATTCTTATTTCACTTGCATTATCATTCATCATTGTGTTTTTAAGATGCATCCATGTTAATTGTATTTGATTTTAGCTCATTCCTTCTCACTTCTGTACATTACTTCATTATAGGAATTTATGCTAATTTATGTAACCAAATTATTCTTGATGGGATTTTTGGTGGCTTTCAGGTTGCTATGAATATTCTTTTACATGTCTCATCATGCAAGATCTTCTTTAGGGTATGTAACCTATATACCTTGCAATGGAATTGCCAGATGTCAAGATATTCACATTTTCAAATTTACTAGATAATGCTAAGGTGCTATACAAAGTGTTTGAGCCAATTTACCTTCTCATTGTATGAAATTTACTCCACAACCACTACCACTAGGTATATAATACTTTTTGTTTAACATGTTTCCAATCTGTTGGGTGTTCATTTCTTTGATTACTAACGATGTGGAGGGAATCTTTTCAAAAAATTTCTAGCCATTTATATTCCCTATTCTTTGACACGTTTATTTCAGACTGTTACCCATTTTTCTAATAGGATGTTTTATTTATCCTATGGACTCGTAGGGAATATTCATTTATTCTAAATAAATCAAGTTAATGTATTATAAACATTTGCACCGAATTTTTGCTTGTGCTGTCACTCTCTTAATACCATATTTTTGCTGCACAGAAGTTCCTAATTTAATAATAGTCAAATATACCAATCCTTTCTTAATGCTTATGCTTTTGTGTCTCATTTAAGAAATCCTTTCCTATTCTGTGGTCATATGGATATTGTCCTGTATTTTCTCTTAAGTTTCATAAATTTTCCTTTCACAATTAAGTCTTTAATTTGTTTGAAATAACTTTTGAATGGTGTAAAGGAGGGAGTCAATTGTCATTGTTGTTGCTGTTATTGTTGATTACTTATCATCCCAGAACCATTTAATGAATAATCAATCATTTTCTTCTTTGGTCTTCAACATCAGCTCAAGTTTCGACATATATTTGGGTCTTTTCTGAACTCTATTCTGTTTCATTGGTCTATACGTCTTTTGGCAACAAAACACTGTCAGTATAACTTTATAATAAATGTTGATAACAGATAGGGCAAGTCACACTCCACCTTCACATAATTTACACTTGTTTGTTAGTAATATCTTGGCTATTATTGAACCTTTAGATCTTCCCTATAATTTTAGAACCATAATGCTCCATAGAAATAAACTCAATATGTAAAATAGTTATTTTATTCGAATTAACTGAATCAATAGATCAATTTGGAAAAAATCGATCACTTTTGGTGTATGAGTTTTCTATCCATGAACTCAATAAAATCTCTTTATTTACAACTTATTTAATATACTTCAATACAATTTTGCATTTTTTCTCATAAAGGATCTGCATAAATTTTACTTTAAACTTGGTGCATAAAAATTTAATTAACTGTTGTATATTTATTTAAGGTGACAACATTGCTATTTATGTCCTAGTAATTGTAATTATTTTCTGTATATATTTTTAGATTTTCTATGTTCATAATCAGATCAGCTGATTAAAGTGACAATTGAATTTTCTGTTTCAGTACTCATACATTTTATTTTCTTATGTTAGGATATTACTTCCACTATACAGTTGAATAGAAGTAGCAATTGAGGGCACCACATTTCTCTGATCTGATTTAAAAGAAAAGGTTTTAGAGATTTACTCTCAACATATGTGTTTTTATTGTTTTCTAGATATCCTTTATTGGATAAAGGAAGCTACCATATATTCCTAGTTTACTAAGAATTTAATTTTAAAAACATTTTTTGGTAAACCATGATACATGTGAAATTTTATTGAATTTTGTCTGCATCTAATTAAATGATCCCAGAGGCATTTCAAGGGTAGGCAGGTAGGAACCCTCCACCATGTTTATAGGCCATAAATATGTGCACAGACATACCTCATTTATTGCACTTCACTTTATTACATATCACAGATATTGCACTTTTTACATATTGAAGGTTTGTGGCAATTCTGGGCCAAGAAAGTCTATCAGCCCCATTTTTCCAGAAGTATGTGTTCACTTCATGGCTCTGTGTCACATTTTGGTAATTCTTGCAATATTTAAAACTTTCTCATAATTATTATGTTTATCATGGTGATCTGTGATCAGTGATCTTTAGTGTTACTATTATAATTGTTTTGCGGTGCCACGAACCACAGTCATATAAGAGGGTGAACTTAATCAATAAATGTTGTATGTGTTCTGACTGCTCCACTGACCAGCCACTCCACATCTCTCTCCCTTTTCTTGGGATTCCATATTCCCTGATAGACAACAATGTTGAAATTAGGGCAATTGGTAACACTACAGTGGCCTTTAAGTGTACAAGGGAAAAGAAGAGTCACACATCTCACTTTAAATAAAAGCTAGAAATGACTAAGCTTAGTGAGGAAGGAATGTTGAAAGTCAAAATAAGCCAAAAGCAAGGCCTCTTGCATCCAACAGCCAAGTTGTGAATGCAAACAAAAAGTTCTTGAAGGAAATTTAAAATGTTACTCAGTAAACACATGAAGTATAAGAAAGCAAATCAGCCTTATTGCTGATATGGAGAAAGGTTTAGTGATCTGGACAGAAGATAAAGCCAGCCACAACATTCCCTTAAGCCAAAGCCTAATCCAGAGCAAGGACCTAACCCTCTTTCATTTTCTGAAGGCTGAGAGAGGTGAGGAAGCTGCAGAAGAAAGGTTTGGAGCTATCAGAGGATGGCTCATGCGGTTCCAGGAAAGAAGACTTCTCCATAACATAAAGGTGCAAGATGAAGCAGCAAGTGCTGATGTAGAAGCCACAGCAAGTCATCCAGAAGATCTAGCTGAGATAATTGATGATGGTGGCTACACTAAACAGTGGATTTTCAGTGTAGAAGAAACAGCCTTCTATTGGAAGAAGATGCCTTCTAGGACTTTCCTAGCTGGAGAGAAGTCAAGACCTTGTTTCAAAGCTTCAAATGACAGGCTGCCTCTCTTGGTAGGGACTAATGCAGCTGGTGACTTGAAGTTGGAGCCTATGCTTATTTACCATTCCAAAAATTCCAGGACCCTTAAGAATTAGACCAAGTCTACTCTTCCTGTGCTCTATAAATATAAAGCCTGGATACAGCATATCTGTTAACAATATAGTTTACTGAATATTTTAAAACCAGTTTTGAGACCTACTGGTCAGGCAAAAAGATTCCTTTCAACATATTACTGTTCAGTGACAATGCACCTGGTCACCCAAGAGCTTTGATGGAGATGGAGATATACAACAAGACGAATGTTGTCTTCATTCCTGCTAACACATCATCCATTCTGCAACCTATGGATCAAGGAGTCATTTTGACTTTCAAGTCTTATTATTTAAGAAATACATTTCATAAGGCTGTAGTTGCCACAGATAGTGATTTCTCTGGTGGATCTCGGCAAAGTAAATTGAAAATCTTCTGGAAAAAATTCACCATTCTAGATGCCATTAGGAACATTTGTGATTCATGGGTGGAGGTCAAAATGTCAACACCAACAGGAATTTGGAACAAGTTGATTCCATCGCTCATGGATGGCTTTGAGAGGTTCAAAACTTCAGGGGAGGTAGTAACTGCAGATGTGGTGGAAATAGCAAGAGAACTAGAATTAGAAGTGAAGCCTGAAGGTGTGACTGAATTGTTGCAATCTTGTGATAAAATTTTAATGGATGAGGAGTTGTTTCATAAGAATGAACAAAGAAATTGGCTTCTTGAGATGGAAACTACTCCTGGTGAAAATGCTCTGATCATTGTTGAAATGACAACAAAGGATTTAGAATAGTACATAAACTTAGTTGATAAAGGCAGGGTTTGAGAGGATTAACTTCAACTGTGAAAGAAGTTCTACTCTGGGTAAAACGCTACCAAACAGCATCACATGCCACAGAGAAATCTTTCATGAAAGGAAGAAGTAATCAAGGCACATTTCCTTGTAGTTTTATTATAAGAAATTACCACAACCATCACCTTCAACCTTCAGCAACCATGACCCTGATCAATCAGTAGACATCAACATCAAAATCAACATCGAGGCAAGACCCTACACCAGCAAAAAGATTACAGCTCACTGAAGGCTCAGGTGACAGCATTTTTAGCAATAAAGTATTTTTAAATTAAGGTATGTACATTGTTTGTGTAGACATAATGCTATTGCACATAAAATAGATGATGATATAGTGTAAACAGAACTTTTATATGCCCTGGGAAACCAAATTGTTTGTGTGACTTGCTTTATTGTGATATTTTCTTTATTGCTATGGTCTGGAACTTAGCCTGCCATACCTCTGAGGTATGCCTGTACTGCCTGTAGAATATTTAATAAAATTAATAAAATTGACTAAAAACAGTCTGATTTTATTATTTCTATGTGCCAGCATGATAAACAATGTCAATGATAAAGAATGCCTCCACAACAAGTAATTTGTCTAACTTCTAAATATTTGCTTGAGTACTATTGAGATTCAAAAACATATATGTAAACTTCAAATCAGCCTATTGATATTACTTATCATTTAATAAACTTTGTATTCTTCTTGGGAATTAATTCAGAGAACTCCCAGTAATGTCACTGCCCCACAAAACATGCATAGTCAGCCACGTGCATTTGTTTCCAGTGTAAGTTCATAATGATTTGTAATGATTAACCTTCACTTTAGATGCATTTAGATGTACCACAGCTGTGGTACTCCATCTTACTGTGTAAACATTAACAAGCAGAACTTGAGTGACTTCAGTGCTATTATTCTGTGTGGATACTTGTAGCTTTATTTGTGTTTAATCTTTATTTTTGATTGTGGGGATATCTGAAAGCCACTAGTCTCAATCCCAAAGAAACAAAGACATGAAAAGTATTACAATTTCTGGTGAAATGGGATGTTTATGAATCCATCAAACCTAACCTTATGTTTAAAACTTTCCCTAATGATTTTTATATCTGTTAGTTCAAGTAATAAAACACTTTTTTAAACTTAATTAAAAAGTGTTTTATCAACTATGATTAAATTTGGCTGCATTCTCTACTGAACAAATCTGATACACTTTCTATTGAACCTGAATACATGAAATCCAGTTGTGTTAAAGTCATTGACAAATTTGCTAAAGATAAGGCTTGAAAACAGAAATATAATATTACTATTTTTACTAAGATAAAACAATATACTAAGATACATATTAACCCTTTTATCAAAATGTAAAATAATGTAATTACAAACCATTAATCTATTTATTATTTTTTGGCCTTGTAGTATTTATTTTCTTTTTCTTTGTTTTATTCTATTGTTTTACTGGCATGATTATGTACATGAAGTCCAATATTTTTTCCTCTCTGCATTTCCTTTATGACCTTTATTATTATTTTCATTTCATGATTATCACTGAAACTAATTTTGTCATATAAAGGAAGAAGTATTAAAAAATGAACCTTTCCAGGTGTCTAATATGCTAAAATTACCACTGTAAGATCATATTTTTTTCTCATTTAATCCTGTAATTTATTTATTGCATTAGTAACTTCCTTAATGTCAAGTTGTGCATGTATTTCTGTAAGAAATTTAACATGTCCGTGATATATTATTCTTTTTCCATGTACTTCCTTTAGGATTTCTGCATTATAGTTTATGAGAACATTGTTCTGTAATTTTCCTTTCTTTCATCATCCTTTTTTGTTTGCTTGATTCTATTTGGTTCTGCTTTTGTTTTTCCCAAGTTTATATTAATCTTATAAAATAATTTGTGACCATACCTTTGTTTTCTAGACTCTAAAAAATTGGGTGAGAATGAAATTACATGTTCCTTGAAAGTTTAGTGGAACTTAACTGTCGATTTTCTGTGTATGTCATTTTTATTTCAATCATTTTAAAGCTATGTACATTTAATCTGACACAGCCTATTTACTATTAGCCTTAGAGCCGTTCTTAATCAGAAGATTTTATGCTTCTGATTAATCAGTTTTGCGTTGATCTTGCAATCACTCTGAGAGCAATCTTGTTTTCCTTATTCTGGCATTCTTAGCAATTTATTGTAGCCTTTAGAAAATTTAGTGATATCACCTTAGATAATTTATTTGGAGAAGCTCTGAAGTTACCACAGCAATGCCAATTAGCTGTCTATGTAGAACTGTTTTTTTTTTTCTTAAAAGAAGCCCCTGACATACTTGTAGGAGACATATAAAATATCTTGATAGTTCTATAACATCACAGAATTTTCCCCCATATTTTCCAAATAAATATGTAGAATCACTGGTTGGAAAAGAAAAGCTTTATTCTTCTGTCTCAAAATGGTGAAGTAGACTCATTTTAATGTCTACTTTAAATTTCCCAGTTGATTTCAGACTTGACTGCGTTGAGGAACTAAATTCCTCTTGGCATTAAGACAATATGTCATATTTAACAAAATTACAGGGTGCTCGCTTAAATTTGAATTCCAGATAAATAATGAATATTTACTTAGTATAAGTATGCCCCATGCAATATTTGGGACCAATTCATACTAAAAGAATATTCATTATTTATCTGAAATTCAATTAACTGGGCGCCCTGTATTTTACCTGGCAACCTTATACCCAATTTTACCAACCAGAGCTCTGAAGGTTTCCTTGAAGCTGTTTGATTTCCTGAAGGCATCTCTTGTACGTCAGGAAGTCATTAGCTGTGGGGACTTTAGCTAGCCTTCCATTGCTTTTGCTTATTTCTTCATTTCCTACTGTATATTATCTTTAAGCAAAGCACAGAGAGGCTTATGAAAACTGTTCTACCTAAAGGAGAATCACTTTTGTGGACAGTTCTCTGACATGAATGTTTTCTAGGGGCAACATGTTTCAGGGTTCAAAAGAAAAGTACATACAGTTATCGACAGTGTAGGACAGCAAAGGGGCGGGACTGGACTGAAACTATCGCGAGATGAGATGTTGCGAGTCGCAAGCTAGGAAGAAGCTTTCTGAGCCTCACTGGCCTCCGTACTTGCAACGGTTTGTCCCATGTTTCCTTTCGTGTTTGGCCTACCGGTTTGGGTCTTACCGGTAGACTTATTGCCTTCTCCCCTGGGTCGTAATCGCTCCAGGTGGACCTGACTCCCCTTCTGTGACCACCAGGGCCCGGTTCTTCCTCTGTTCAGACCAACTACAACAAACTTCAGGATGTCCAGCTAAAGGAGCAGCGCAGATGGCCCAACAGATTTAGCGAGTGGAAGCCAGTCCAGCATCCCCGAGGAGAGGTCTGGAGCTGAGCCTGGGAGGGATACATACTCAGAAATTGAAGTGGTGGACCCAGAACTGAGCTTGACATTGACGGGAGATGGTGGTGGTGCCGGGGATGGTAGAGGCCCCAAACAAACCAGCACCAAAAACCAAGGCACAAACCCAGAACGATCAGGTGGTGATAATGACTTTGACAGCATGGAGGGCACTGGTTATTTCTCCATCATTAATGAAAACCTTGCCCTTCACCGCCCAGAGGAAGGAGAAGAAATAAGGGAGGAGGAAGAGGAGGAGGAGGAGGAGGAAAAGGAGGAAGAAGAACAGCCTCAGGTATCTGTAGAATGCAGTGAAACTAGCCATGATCAGTGTTTATCAGATGAGGATCAGGCCCTGGAGGATTGGGTGACCTCAGAGACATCAACCCTGCCCCGACCTCGCTGGCAAATCCTTAGTGCCCTTAGAGAGCGGCAGCTGGGTTCAAATGTCCACTTTGTATATGAGGCCTGTGGGTCAGGAGTCTTGGTGCAGCGTTTTCTCCTGCAGCACGAGCTTGAGGGCCATACCGGTTGTGTCAATTCTGTGCACTTTAACCAGCGTGGTACTTGGCTGGCCAGTGGCAGTGATGGCCAAAGGGTGATAGTGTGGGACTGGGTGTGGCAGCAACCGGTACTGGACTTTGATAGTGGCCATAAAAGTAATATCTTTCAGGCTAAGTTCCTTCCTAACTGTGGTGATTCCATTCTGGCCACGTGTGCCCGTGACGGGCAGGTACGGCTAGCAGAACTATCTGCCCTACCACACTGCAGTAATACCAAGTGTGTGGCCCAGCACAGGGGAGCTTCCCACAAGCTGGCCCTGGAACCAGACTCCCCCTTTAAGTTCCTGACTTCTGGTGAAAATGCAGTTGTCTGTCTTCACCATTGACCTCAGACAAGGCGGAGTGGCTTCAAAAGAGGTAGTAACAAAAGAGAAGGCGAAGAGAGTGGGGCTGTATGCCATACATATGAATCCTGCAAATACCTACCAGTTTGCAGTAGGTGGACGAGATCAGTTTGTAAGGATTTACGACCAGAGAAAAATTGATGAGAATGAGAACAATGGAGTACTTAAGAAATTCTGTCCTCATCACTTGGTGAACTGTAATTCCAGAGTAAATATCACCTGCCTTGTGTATAGCCACGATGGCACAGAGCTCCTGGCCAGTTATAATGATGATGATATTTATCTCTTAAACTCCTCTGACAGTGAAGGAGCCCAGTATATTAAGAGGTATAAAGGGCATAGAAATAATGCCACAGTCAAAGGGATCAACTTCTATGGCCCCAAGAGTGAGTTTGTGGTGAGTGGTAGTGATTGTGGCCACATCTTCCTTTGGGAGAAATCATCCTGCCAGATCATTCAGTTCATGGAAGGGGACAGGGGAGGTACAGTAAACTGTGTTGATTCCCACCCTTACCTACCTGTGCTGGCAACCAGTGGCCTAGACCATGATATCAAGATCTGGGCACCCACAGCTGCAGCTTCCAATGATCTTACTGGGTTAAAGGATGTGATTAAGAGGAATAAGCGAGAACGAGATGAAGACAGCTTGCACCACACTGACTTGTTTGAGAGCCACATGCTCTGGTTCCTCATGCGTCACCTGACACAGAGAGGTCATCACCGGGGCTGGGGAGCTCCTGGAAATGGGGTCATGGATGCAGACTCGGATGAGTCTTCCAGCACCTCAGATGCATCCGAGGAGGGAGATAGCCAAGACCATGTGCAGTGCCTGCCATCTTGAAGGCCTCATATGCTGTCCAGCTAGATGTCACCTCGGCAGACTGGACTTTAAAATTAAGTTTGTCTAATAGAGTTTTGCCTGCTATACTCTATCTGTTTTCCACAAAATAATGAAAAACCATCACTTCTTTCTCCTTCATCTCTCTTTTCTCTTTCCTTTCTTCCTTTTTCCCTTCCTCACATTCTTCCTCCCTAATTCTTTACTTCTCAATTTCATTTCTTTGCTTTTTTCTTTTTTTACTCCTTAGTCTTATGTGAATGTTTAAGCTGTTTAAGCAATTTGTATATGCCTATTTTCTGTTGACTGTTTCCTTATGGTTGACCTCTAAAGTTCCTGATTCTGGTGAAAAATTTAATAGCCTCATTGGAGCTATCTTTTCATTTCTTAGACTCTGGAAACTATCACCAGTGTATGCTAAAGATGAAGCTCTTCAGTTGTTCAGAAATGTGTTTATGCTGTAAAAGTAAAGTACAACATTGTTTTTTACCTGAATACTTAACAGTTGCATACACACACACACACACACACACACACACACACACACACACACATTTGCAGAAAAGGAAAAGAGAAAAATTGGGTAAAAAATTTCCTAACCTGATAATTCATCCTCTTGGAATAAACAGCTTGGGGTTCTCCACATTTTCTGCCTCCGTGTGTTAACGGTACAGATTACTTTGAGCACACTGAGGCTGATAAGAAGTAAATTAAATTAAATTACATGATGTTGTTTACTTTACACTTTCAATTTTCTTAAACTTTCATGTTTGAGAACTCCCATAGGATTAGCCTCCAGGAAGTCCTCCTGGGCAACCATCTCCTTCCTATGAATTGCTAGCCGAGAATATAAGGATTGCTAATGTTTGAAAATATATAGTTAAATTAACTTTGAAGAACAACTTAATGTTCCAATAAAGAGTTGTTCATACTTACAGATAACAGTTTGATATCACTGGAAGAAAAATTTAGACATCCATGCATTGCTTAAAATTCTTTCAGGCTGTTATATAAGAAGTTAAATTGCTTTTAAAAATATTTTGTTTTTAGCCTTATTTAATGTAAACTTTGGACATTTGAATATAAATTCATTTTGTTAATGTTATTTATGTAAGTGAATAAAGAGTGTCTGTCAGCTGTCACACAACCTTTGCAGATATTTGTTGGAAAAGAAGGATGCAATTAAACATCTTGTGGCCTGACAAAAGGCTTTCCTTTGATAATATTCCTTGAACGGGTATTATCTCTTATCCCTTGGGAACAGGTAGATAAATCTGCATACTGACATTAGACTTTGGAATAGAAGAGACCTGAACCAGAGTTCCTACTCACTGAGATTCAAAGTCAAGGATAACACCCTGGGAGCATGGGATAGCCCCTACCAAGACCTACTGTTAAGAAAGGACTTTTAAAGCAACTGAAGGGAGCACACCTGGAGAACCAGGTGAGTCTGAGCTGATCACCTGGTTTGTAATAGAGGACACAATGAGAAAAGTGTTATAAACCAGAATCCCAAGTATTGGGATGTGAGGCACCCCATCCAACAGGCTGGGATGTATACTAGCAAAATCAACAAACCATTGAGAAAGCATTTGGAAGTTTTAGTGACACTGGGTGGCAGTGAGAACAATGGCAAGAGAAAGTTAATTATCTACTTCTCTTTCTACCTGCTCTTTGGAAGCAGGTCTGCCTCTGTGGTAGATTTCTCCTGTGTCATTTAGCTAAATTAAAACTTTGTTCAGAGTTCCCAGCTTGCTTGGGATTGCTTTTGGGCTACAAGAGACATCTGGTGAGAGATTTGGAAGACACAAGTCAAGTAGTAGCCGTATTTTATCCTTGGAAGGTTAGTGCAGGGTCATCAGGGGCTGCTGCAGATAACATACGCTGTTGCTTATATGCTGGCTCTCCTTGTTGATATGGGGCAACAGCTAGCCCTGCAACTACCCAGAACTTCCTTTTTCTTCCTTCACCTTCACCAACTCCATAAGGCAGAGTGCCCACTTCTGCAGGGCTCCCTTGTCATCAAAGTTGGAAGTTCGGAGGCAGTGAGCGATCAATGCAGATTCCAGTCTGTCTTTGTGGATTCTAGATATTCCTCATAGATTCTGGATTGTCCTTTTTTCCCCACTTCACATCCATCTTCCCTTCATGGCTGCCCTGCTAACTTCAGGCTCCAGCACCTGAAGCAAAAACAAAATCTTTACAAAAACTGCTCAACCAACTCCCACAATTACATAAGGTCAAGTCCCTATTATAAGTCCCTTGTTATATGTACATCACACCCAGTGTTTCTGTTTTTCCTACTGGACTCTGACTGATACACCCTCCCCCACCTGCTTTGGACTGGGGGAGTTCCCAGATTCCTTTACAAATTGCTCTTCGGAGCAGTAAAATGCTTTCAAAAGGAGAAGTTGGACTTGAATAAGATACATATAATTAATTTTAAAAAAATAAATAGCTATGATTATAGTTGAAAACCAAACTGGTGAATTAGGTCCTAGAAAAATGAAGCAATTTATACTATTTTAATTTATGGAAATATTGGCTTTACTGGCATATAGAAGAGAGCAATAGAATACAACTAACTACCAGCCTTCCATGATGGTGGGCAAAACTAGAATTTAATTCAATAAGCAGGGAAAACCACACCTTTAGCTTCAATTTTTCAACACCAATTATTTTCAATCCAATATGGAATCTCTACAGGGCAATCCTGGGTAGGCCCTCCTTGCCTTTACAATATTGTAATTGTTTAATTATGCACAGAATTTAGCTGCATAAAGTTGTGAGAGATGCCAAACTATACTTTTAAAAGGACATATTCTGGCAGCCATTCTTCAAAAAGACAGGTGTAGAAAAAGAATAGCAATAGGAAAAAAGATAATGGAACCTAACTGCTAAATGGCAGGCCAAAATTTTTTTGGAGAGTTCTATTAGTCCAGCAGTGATCTTCAGCAGTGTTCATTCAACCTATTTAAGCTGTGAGCCAAAGCATAACGCAATAAATTTACAGTAGACTGGACTGGCTCTTAGCCATCCTGTGATCAACTTCTATGAACTTCAGTGTCTTAATTTGCCTCGACTTCAGTCTACTCAACAGTAAAATGCAAGGTTTGGATTTTAAGATTTAGTTCTCAGGTCCTATGGAACACATAAGATATATTTGTTTCTTTGCTGTCCAGTGAGAGTTCAGATGGCCCAAGTTCACAAGGAGCCTAGGGCACTATTTTTCAAGTTGTGTTCTGGGACTAACTAAAGATTCCCTGGAAGTTTTCATTGGAAGAGGGCTGGGAAAGATCCTTCCCAAGTAGTTGTAACTCTAGTCCATACACTGCTGCCTCATTCAGATTACTTCCTAGCTTTAGCATCTCTTTATCTCTAGCCATCTACGGAAATTAGATACGCATACAAGTATCATTTCTCAGTTGTTCTTCATAGAAAAAAAACAGATTAAGAAGAAGACACAAGTTCAGAAAAGATAAGTGTATTTTCTAAGGTCATTAAGCCAAAAGGAGCAGAGTAGGGACCCAAATAGCATTTACAATAAAATTAATCCAACAAATAACGGTGCACGGCATCACCGTTTTCGGTGCATGGTGATTTGGTTTAATTGACAATAGAAACTGAGGACCCAATGGCTCAGATTCTTTCACAATGTTTAAGAGTCACCTTCAGTCTGGTAGGCCCCAGAGCAATATTGAGGTGACTGCAGTCTTGCCTTGGACTTTTTCTATCAGCTGTATGAAAAAAATGGAAATGGCAGCCACCCAGACTCCTAAAATTGAATTGCAGGGCTCTGAGGAGAATAAACAAAGCAACAACAACAACAAAAAGAAACACAAAAAACAAAATCAAAAATACAATGGCAGTATTTGCTGGGATAGAGACAGTCTTTCTGATCTCAACTACACATTGATCTGGATGACATTAGCTGAAAAAGTTTGTTGCTTGTGGATCCTTCTCTAGAATCAAATGCAAATCACAACTGAGCCTTGGTGATTGGTTCTTTCAACTACTCTGCTAAAAAGCTGTAATGGCCCTGATATTCTAGAGGTTATTTTCCTCAGCTTATAGGTATGACAAACACCGAGGTGGTGAGACCCGTGATAGGTAGTCATGAGAATCTTGGATCATTAGGAGAAGCCCCTCTTTTCTACAGTGAGAGTTACTTTTTAAGTAAGAGATGAGATTTGGGCCTTAGGTTTTGCCCTCTTAAGACTAGAAACTGGTAACTGATAGTCACACTTGTGACTCATTTTTTTTAAAAGCAATTATGAAATTCATGGTGATTAAGCATATAGAGAAAACTTCTTAAATGTTTTTAGAAATACAGTAATAAACTTACCTTAATATCATCAGATAGAACCAAATATTTGGGAAAAATATTTTGTTCCACGTGCATTCTATAGTACTTAAAAAATTTCTCTGGAGAATTTTAGGGTGATGGAATGACTTGTATGGTACTGGGGTTGTGGGCATATGACTCAATGCATTTGTCAAAATGCATAGAACTGTACTTCAAAAAGAGTAAACTTTAATATATGCAAACTAAATAGAAATCAACCAGGATGTCAAGGGATCTCAGGATAGAGTACAGACTATGCCAAATGAATCTAACTCTATTACAAATGTGTCATATAACCTCACTGAAGCAGGTGGAAGGGAAAAAGATGGCTTAAAAACTTTGGAAAATGGCATTTTGAATGGAATCTGTAAGACTAAAGAACACAAGGCACTGTGCATAAACACTGCACTCTAGTTGGTAAATTTGTTTCTCACAGGAGGTTCAGGTTAATAATTCTCAACCTGCTTTAAATGTATGTCTGGGGTTGAATAAATAAACAAATGGATGATGGATGGGGAGAACCAGGTTTCTCCCTGTTGGAGACGGAAATTACAGACAAGCAAGGAGGGAATGCTAGAATGATCCCTGTGGTGCTGGATTAGGTGCTGAGTTGGAAACATCAGTATGAACTCATGATTAGCCTAACATATATATAGTGATGGATAGATGCAGAAATAATTGTAGAAATGTGTGAATACATGGACTAGTATGAATTTATATATTTCCTAGCTCTCTCCACAAGAGGTCTCAGAGCATCTTGTAGTGCCAGAAAGCAAGGACATGCTCAAAAAACAAAAGGGTGGTCATATTAAAGGAACACAAGAACCACCTGAAAGAGCTCCCACTGGCCAAAGCTGGAACAACTTGAACAAAAAGCAGATAACATAGAATTAAATCACAACCCAAAGTATAAAATAAATATTCATGAGTCCATACTGACATAAATAAATGATTGCGTAAGTAAATAAATGGAGGATAAGGGACAAATTTTCCCACAGGAGAATTCAATAATAATAATAATAATAGTAAGTAGATAGATAGTAGATACTCCTTCCTCTAGGAGGTAGAGTTTGATTTCCCTCCTCCCTCGAGTGTGGACTGGATTTAGTGACTTGCATCCAAAGAACAAGGCATAGAAAGGAAGAAAATATTAACTTTACAGTGGAGAAATCTGGCAAATACCATGTAACCAAGTGACTGAGGTTAACATCACCTTTGACAATCTCTTTGGTATCATTTGCCTTTGATGTGATGTGATGAAAAGACTTTGTATGGTATTCTTTCTCCAAATCCATAACCCCACTCTAACCATGAAAAAATGTCAGACAAACCCAAATTGAGAGACTTTGTACAAAATACCTGGCCAGTATGCTTCAAAATTGTCAAGATCATAGGAAACAAGGAAGGGCTGAGAAACAGTCCCAGACCAGAGGAGTCTAAGATATGATGATATGGATCCTGGATGGATCCTGGAACAGAAAAAGGACATTAGTGGAGGAACTTATAAAATTTGAACTTTAGTTAACAGTAACGAACCGATGTTTGTTTTTGAGTTTTAACAAATAAACCAGGGAAATGTAATATGTAAATATTAGAGGAAGGTGGATGAGGGGTATCTGTACTATATTTAGAACTATTTTATAAATCTAAAAATTTTCCAAAGTAAAAAAAGTTTATTAAATGCCAAAAAAAAGTCATGGAAAAAAATCCCTAACTATAACAACCGTAATAATTCTGGTAATGTCTATCATATGATTAGCAATAAGTCAGTTCCCCTGGTTTTTGAAGTCTCTACTTACTTGTGATTCATGCTCTATAACTTTCATTATTTTTGACCTTTTGAAAATGTTCTTTCTTTTATCTTTTCTGACTATTTTGTTCAATGAGATGCTTTTGGTAAGTTACCTCTAATAAAACGCAATAAAATTGTGAATTGAAATAAAGATGAAAATTTCAAAGGACAACATTAAGTAAATTCTTAAAAGAAAGAAATTTTCTTAAAGGGAGATATATTACCAAACTAAATTGGAAAGTACTTAGTATTTAAGAACTGTACAAAATATTTGTGCACAGCTGCTTTCTTTCAACCACTGATCATTTAACATGAGACTTATCTCTATTTTCAGTAAGTAAAATTGTATTGACATCTTCCAGAACAGAGGTGGACTTGACTAGGTTGGAATGTATTTGGGGCGAGAGGAAGTAAAAATGGTGAGTGTAGCCAAGTCTATCAAGAAGTTTTATTATGCAAAGGAAAACAAATGGAGTTATAGCTGAAATGAAATGTGGAATTAAGGGAGTGTTTTTATGTTTTTTTTTAAAGATGAAGGACATTAGAAAAAACTATATGTTGAACATCTAAGTGTGAGAGAGAAATGCATGATGCAGGAAATAATAGAAAACTCCAGGATTCAAGCCCTTGAGAAGGAGATAAGATCTAGATCCCAGTGGAGGGCAGGCAGGTAAGTTGACAGATTTGGTAGGTGTGGAGAGCCTGATGTTATTGCTTCAACTTTTTTTGGGCAAAATATGAGGTAACACCATCAGTTTAGACTCTAGTTTTGAAAAGAGAGGTAGCAATTGAACCTATTTTTTTCAGAAAGTGGAAAAATGAACTTGCTAGGGAAAAGCAATTTTTTTTCCGAGAATTTAGTGTTCAAAATATCAGGGTATGGATACCCATGAAATTATAATTAAAGAAATTTGCCTTAGCCATCACCTTAATGGTATTTTATTTGAAATGCAAATATGTCTTAGGAACAGATAAAAATAATAATAATAAAAGGATATTCAGTGAAACCCCCCTCCACTGGAGATAGAGGAGACATCCCTGTATGATTTAGATAACAGGTATTATCAGGGCATCCCTGACTTATTGCAGCTTGAAGCCAGCTTCATTTAAGAACCAGTCTGGGGGGGGGGGGCAAGATGGCAGAGTGGTGAGGTGCAGAATTTTGTCTCTCCCCTAGAGCAGCTGGCAAGTACCCAAGAACTATATGAAACAGTGTTTTTGGGGTCTCTAGTAACCAGTCACACATCGGACACAAGTTTGGAATTGGAGGAAAAGCTGAGATCCCAGAGAACATTGTAAGTTCCCTGGACCAGGGGTCTGGCACCCCTCCCCACCCAGACCTCACAGACTGTCTTGCTGCTGGCTCCCTGAAAGGGGGAAAAAAAAAACCCCAAAAACAGCAATCTGCTGAGGGCAAGAAAGGGGATTCATCCCAGCCTCAACTGCAGAATTAATTGACAAATTAACTAACTTTGGGAGCCAGGGATGCTAAAGAAGGGCGGGGCTCCGAGAAGGGGGGCACATAAAAGCGGGCATCCATTCCCAGGCTCCAAAAAAGCCATTTTTTCCCCCTACATTTTGTCCCTTCTGGCTTCTCACTGATTCCTTATCTTTTTGCATTTCAATAGCCCCTGGCAGGGGTGGAATTGAAGCTGTTGGAGAGTAATTATCGGACAATAGCTCAAAGTACATCTTTAAATGCTCTATTCTGACACTGACAAAACTTCCAGGCTGGAGAAAGACTTTTAAAAGGGACTCCTTTTTTTTTTTTTCATTTTTCTTTTTCTTGTTTTTCTTTTCTATTTTTTTTTAATCTAAAAGTAATGTATGTGGTTATTTTCTATCTGAAAGCCCAGGTTGAGAGACAAGGCTGGGCTTGAGGGGAGACAGAGTACCCACAGCATCTTTGAGTTCCGGATTCGCTTCTGAAGAAGGTCTGCCCCCCGCCCCCGTCTTTATTTGGCAACTCAGGCTGACCTAGGAATCTAGCTGGAGATGCCCCAAAGAGGAGAGGGGAGAAGGGAATAGGGCCCCTGAGAGACAATTGGAGTTCCTAGGATTGGGAGAGTGCAGGGACGTCCAGCTGAACTGGCAGTCCTCCTTCTGGGAACTCAGACCCCAGGGGCTGGAATTCAGATTCTGGCTTCAGTCAGCCACAACCCCTACAGGATCAGTGTCACCAGGAGATCTAAAGTCTCCATACCTCCTTACAGCGGTGGGGGAGCTGCGGGCTGGCAAGCGCCATCTGCTGGACAGGAGAGGAAAAGCACCGATTTTAAAGGCCTCATAGGAGGGTCTCATTCTCAGGAAAACTCCATACCCTCTCAATGAGACCTGGGCCTCTCTAGACTGGGAAAATCTGACTGGGGTCGACCATATCTGAGGAGATCCTCTCACAAAAAGGCTACATAGAGGCAGGGCAAGAAACAGAAAAAACAAGAGGTGAAAAATTCTGATCAACTAAATAGAACCTAAGTTAGAGGTCTAGAATAAGTTGAACTGAATTACAGAGGCCAGAGAACAAAGCCAACCAACAAGAAGCCCCTAGGCAAAAGATAGAAAACAAGCTCCAGAATAAACTAATCAAGAAAATCAGATGCCTAGACAACTTAAGATAACAAGCCATACCAGGAAACACAAAAATATGGACCAAAACTAATAGTTCAATGGAGATACAGGAGTTGAGGCAACTAATGCTAAATAAATTCAATGAACTGAAGGAAGATACAGTGAAAGAGATGAAGGATATAAAGAAGACACTGGATGACCATAAAGAATTTTTAAACTTGAAAAACAAATGGCAGAACTCATGGGAATGAAGGCCACAATGGAGGAGATGAAAAACACAATGGAGGGACACAACGGTAGCTTTGAACAGGCAGAAGAATGGATCAGTGAACTGGCAGAAAAGATGTTTGAATTTATACACACAAAAGAACAGATGGTGAAAAAAATGGAAAAATACAAGCAGGGTCTTAGGGAGCTGAGTAACAACATGAAATGCACAAATATACATGTTGTGGGTATCCCAGAAGGACAACAGAGGGGAAAGGGGGCAGAAAGAGTAATAGAAGAAATATTCACTGAAAATTTCCCAAATCTTATGAAAGACAGAAAATTAGAGATTCAAGAAGTACAGCACATCCCAAATAGAATAGATCCCAATAGACCTACTCCAAGACACTTACTGATCAGGTTGTCCAATGTCAAAGACAAAGAGAGGTTTCTGAAAGCAGCAAGAGAAAAGCAATCCATCACATATAAGGGAAGGTTGATAAGACTATGTACAGATTTCTCCACAGAAACCATGGAGGCAAGAAGACAATGGCATGATATATTTAAGACACTGAAAGAGAAAAACCGCCAACCAAGAATTCTATATCCGGCAAAACTTTCCTTCAAAAATGAGGGAGTGATTAAAACATTTTCAGACAAACAGACACTGAGAGAGTTTGTGAATAAGAGACCAGCACTACAAGAAATACTAAAGGGAGTGAGTGCTACAGGCTGATAGGAAAAGACAGGAGAGAGAGTTGAAGAAGAGTGCAGAAATGAAGATTATCAGGAAAGATAAATGGAGAGAGAGGAAAAAATAAGATACGACATATAAATTCCAAAAGACAAAATGGTGGTAGAAAGTACTGCCCTTACAGTAATAACACTAAATGTAAATGGATTAAACTCCCCAATAAAAAGACACAGACTGGCAGAATGGATTAAAAAATAGGACCTATCTATATGTTGCCTACAAGAAACTCACTTTACACACAAGTTAAAAATAGACTGAAAGTGAAAGGTTGGAAAAAGATATTTCATGCAAACAACAACCAGAAAAAAGTGGGAGTAGCGATATTAATATCAGACAAATTAGACTTCAAAAGTAAAACAATTAAAAGAGACAAAGAAGGACACTATGTATTAATAAAAGGGTCAATTCATCAAGAAAACATAACAATCATAAATATTTATGCACCAAGCCAGAATGCCCCAAAATTCATGAGGCAAACACTGAGATCACTGAAAGGAGAAGTAGACACCATTACAATAATAGTTGGAGACTTCAATACACCACTCTCATCAATGGATAGAACATCTAGACAGAGGATCACTGAAGAAACAGAGATGTTGAATTGCATGATAAATGAACTAGACTCGACAGACATTTATAGAACTCTACATCCAACAACAGCAGGATACACTTTTTTCTCAAGTGCTCATAGAATGTTCTCTAGGAAAGACCATGTGTTGGGTCACAAAGCAAGTCTCAACAAATTTAAAAATATTGATATTATACAAAACACCTTCTCAGACCGTAATGGAATGAAGTTGGAAATAAATAAAAGGCAGAGGGTTGTAAATTCACAAGCATATGGAAGTTAAACAACACCCTCTTAGAAAACCAGTGGGTAAACAAA
Organism: Choloepus didactylus; assembly: GCF_015220235.1. NCBI lineage: Eukaryota > Metazoa > Chordata > Mammalia > Pilosa > Megalonychidae > Choloepus > Choloepus didactylus. The sequence goes on along the minus strand of NW_023637624.1, from coordinate 5,516,390 downwards.
GAAATTACAAGAGAAATTAGTAAATACCTCAAAGCAAATGGCAATGAAAACACAACTCATCAAAACTAATGGGATGCAGCAATGGTGGTGCTGAGAGGGAAATTTATTGCCCTAAATGCCTATATTAAAAGAAAAGAGAGAGTGAAAATTGAAGAGTTAACTGTTCACCTGGAGGAATTAGAGAAAGAACAGCAAACTAACCCCAAAGCAAACAGAAGGGAAGAAATAACAAAGATTAGAGCAGAAATAAATGCAATTGAGAACAGGAAAACAATAGAGAGAATCAACAAAACCAGAAGTTGGTTCTTTGAGAAAATCAATAAAATTGATGGGCCGCTGGCTAGGCCAACAACAAAAAAAAAGAGAGAGAGAGGATGCAAGTAAATGCAATCAGAAATGGGAAAGGAAATATAACTACTGACCCTGCAGAAATTAAGGAGACAATGAGAAGATACTATGAGGAACTATATGCTAATAAACTAGACAACTTAGATGAAATGGACAACTTCCTAGAAAAGCATAAACAGCCAACATTGACTAAAGAAGAAATAGATGACCTCAACAAACCAATCACAAGTAAAGAGATTGAGTCAGTCAGCAAAAAGCTGCTGAAAAGGAAAAGCCCAGGACCAGATGGTTTCACAGGTGAATTCTACCAAGCATTCAAGAAAGACTTAGTACCAATCCTGCTCAAACTCTTCAAAAAAATTGAAGACGGAAAGCTACCTAACTCATTCTATGATGCCAACATCACCCTAATACCAAAATCAGACAAAGATACTACAAAAAAGAGACTACCAATTTCTTTAATGAATATAGACCCAAAAATCCTCAACAAAATACTCGCAAATCAAATCCAGCAACACATTAAAAGAATTATATACCATGACCAGCTGGGATTTATTCCAGGTAGGCAAGGCTGGTTCAGCACAAGAAAATCAATTAATGTAATACACCACGTCAATAAATCAAAGCAGAAGAACCACATGATCATATCAATCGATGCAGGAAAGGCATTTGACAAAATTCAATATCTTTTCCTGATGAAATCACTTCAAAGGCTGGGAATAGAAGGGGACTTTCTCAATATGCTAAAGGTGATATATGAAAAACCCACAGATAACATCATACTCAATGGGGAGAGACTGAAAGCTTTTCCTCTAAGATCAGGAACAAGACAGGGATGCCCACTATCACCATTGTTATTCAAAATTGTGCTGGAAGTTCTAGCTAGAGCAATTAGGCAAGAAAAAGAAATAAAAGGCATCCAAATTGGAGAGGAAGAAGTAAAACTTTCACTATTTGTAGATGACATGATTCTATATGTAGGAAATCCAGAAAAATCTACAGCAAAGCTACTAGAACTAGTCAATGAATACAGCAAAGTGGCAGGCTACAAGATCAACATGCAAAAATCTGTAGTGTTCCTATACACAAGTAATGTGCAACAAGAGGAGGAAATCAAGAAAAAAATCCCATTTACAATAGCAATCAAAAGAATCAAGTATTTAGGAATAAACTTAACCAAGGACACAAAAGACTTTTACACAGAAAACTGTAAGAAACTGCTAAAAGAAATTGAACAAGACCTAAAAAAATGGAAGAACATACCATGTTCATAGATTAGAAGACTAAATATAGTGAAGATGGCAAATTTACCTAAACTGATTCATAGATCCAATGCAATACTGATTCAAATCCCAACAACTTACTTTACAGAAATAGAAAAACCAATAACCAAATTTATTTGGAAGGGCAAGGTGCTCTGAATAGCCAAAAATATCTTGAGAAAGAGGAATGAAGCAGGAGGTATCACACTACCAACTTTGAAGCATATTGCAAAGCTACAGTGCTCTGAACAGCATCGTACTGGCATAAGGACAGATATACTGACCAATGGAATCAAATTGAGTGTTCAGAAGTAGACCCTGGCATCTACGGACAACTGATCTTTGATAAGGCAGTCAAGCCAAAGCAATTGGGAATGAGCAGCCTCTTCAATAAATGGTGTTTGGAGAACTGGGTATCCATTTCCAAAAGAATGAAAGAGGATGCCTATCTCACACCTTATACAAAAATTAATTCAAAATGGATCAAAGACCTAAATGTTAGCACCAAGACTATAAAACTCTTAGAAGAAAAATGTAGGGCACTGTCTTAAAGATCTTGTGATAGGAGGTGGTTTCTTAGACCTCACACCCAAGGCATGAGCAACCAAAGAACAAATAGACAAATGGGATCTCCTCAAAATTAAACACTTTTGTACATCAGGGGACTTTGTCAGAAAAGTAAAAAGGCAACCCACATAATGGGAGGTGGTATTTGGAAACACATATCAGATAAGGGTTTAATATCCCAAATATATAAAAGAATCCTACAACTGAGTAACAGGAAGACAAACAATCCAATTTAAAAATGGGCAAAAGACATGGACAGACATTTTTCTGAAGAAGAAATACAAATGGCTCAAAAACATATGAAAAAATACTCAACTTCACTGGCTATTAAGGAAATGCAAATCAAAACCACAATGAGATGTCATCTCACGCCTACCAGAATGGCCATTATCCAAAAAAACAGAAAATGACAAGTGCTGGAGAGGATGTGGAGAAAGAGGCACACTTATTCATTGTTGGTGGGAATGTAGAATGGTGCAACCACTCTGGAAGACAGTGTGGAGATTCCTCATGAAGCTAAATATAGATTTGCTGTACGACCCAGCTATTCCATTGCTAGGTATATACTCAGAGGAACTGAAACTTAAGACACAAACAGACATTTGTAAACCAATGTTTATTGCAGCATTATTCACAATTGCCAAGAGATGGAAACAGCCCAAATGTCCATCCACAGATGAGTGGATAAACAAACTGTGGTATATACACATGATGGAATATTATGCAGCTGTAGGACAGAACAAAGACATGGATTATATAATCACGTGGATGAACCTTGAGGACATTATGTTGAGTGAAGTTAGTCAGAAACAAAAGGACAGATTCTGTATGGTTTCACTAATATGAACAGACGTTAATGAACGAACTTTGGGAGTTAAAAGCTGACAACACAGGTGACCAGGAAATAGAAAGAGGTTAAAGATCAGGCATTTGATGCTGAAGGACTACAGAATGTTTTGCAGGATTGATTCTATAGATCCAGAAATAGATAGCATAATACTGTGTGATGGGAGCACAGTATTGTAAGTACACTGAATAAAGATGTCTGTGAGTAAAGCTGAAAGAGGTGGGATAGGAGAATGTATGACACCAGAGGTAAAGATAGATGATAAAGACCGGGACTGTATAACTTGGCAAAAACTGCAGTCGCCAATGACTGTTACTAAATATACAAATATAAAAATGTTTTTGCCTGTGGGAGAGCAAATGAATGTCAACCATGTAGAGTGTTGAAAAAGGGATGGTATTTGGGAAAAAAACATTATCAAAGCAAACTGAGTCTATGGTCAACAGTAACATTGTAATATACCTCCATTAAATGTAACGAAGACAATATGGTAACGCTAAGTGCATATGAGAGGGGGATATAGGGGAGGAGTATGGGATTCTTGGTAGTGGTGTTATTTTCTGTCCTTACTATTATATTGTATTGCATGACATGTTATTTTTCTTTTTATCATCTTTTTTTATTGCTAAAAAAAAACAATTTTTCTTGTAGTAATCAATATGTTCAAGTGCTGATTGTGGTGATAAATATATAACTTTATGATGATACCATGAACAACTGATTGTACACTGTGGATAAATGTATGGTATGTGACTATAACTCTATGAACTTGTAGGAAAAAATATATATAGGAGTAAAAGTGTTGGAGAAAACATGGTGAGAGGGATGTACCTATCTACTGTTGATAAACAGGTAGAATGGTGTAGCCTTTCTGAAGGTCAGTGTGGTGGTTCCACAAAAAGTTATGTGGGGACCATAAGGTCCTGCAACCTCATTATGGGGTATGTCATTTGAAGATCTGAGAGCAGAGACATGAATGGACATTTGCAAACTGGTGTTCATGGAGACAGCGATCATGATTTGCAATGGGTGAAGGTGACCTAAGGGCATATAGACTGAGGAACAGAATGGTGAACTATGGCGTATTCATACAATGGAATATTGAGCAACTATGAGAAGGACTGAAGCTGTGAGACACGCAATGAGGTGAATGGATCCTGTGCACAGTATTTGAGTGAAGTACGCCAGAAATAAAGGCAAACACTATAATGCCTCACCAATATGGACTAACTACAATCTGTAAACTCAGAATTGAATCTTAGAACATAGCCTAACATGGACATGATTATTGTAATGGTCACTAGATTGTAAGCTCTTACAGCAGTCAACTCTATTCCTGAATTGTAATGCCTATCTCTAAACTTTGAGATGCTGATCCCTTAGTGTATAACCTGATTGGTCTCTGGAAGAATGCATATCTCTGAGACACCTGAAACTCAGAGCTAGAGCTCGGCAGATATGAATGTCAGTATTAGTGCATACAGCCACTGCTAAAAAAAGAAAAAAAAAGCTGAAAAAGAGCCCAGACTTCAATTAGAGATATGAGTAAAGCAGATCTGGTTAAGACTAGGGCAAACCAGACCAAAGGGTAAAGGTCGAAACTGAATGTGTTTTAGAACTTCAACTTCCATGTGAGAACAAGGGAAGAGATGTCTATTTGGGGCAGGTTCTATATTTTCTAAATACTATAACTGTACAGTCAGTTTGTTCAAACACCACAATTACATGTAACTTTAAACAGGAAGTGAGATATGGTAGGTTAGTATAGGTTAGAGTGAAATAGTGACACATCCCAAAGTAATTTGGGCAGAGAATGAAAAATATATTTACAGCCCCCCTGCCCCCGAGGTTGCTGGGGGAAGGTGCAGAAGTGTTGGACTTCCTCACCTGGACTGGTGTTGATGTTGTCACAAACATTGGGACTGGTGGTTTAGTGTGCTGAGCCCTCTGTTGTGGGACTTGCCTTTATGAAGCTCGTTACTGCAAAGGAGAGACTAAACTTGTATATAATTGTGCCTAAGAGTCTCCCCCTGAGTACCTCTTTGTTTCTCAGATATGGCTCTCTCTCTGTGTCTAACTGAGCCACCTTGGCAGGTGAACTCACTGCTCTCCCCACTACGTGGGACCCGACTCCCAGGGGTGTAAATCTCCCTGGCAACACAGGATCTGACTCCCAGGGATGAATCTGGACCTGGCATCATGGGATTGAGAATATCTTCTTGACCAAAGAGGGGATGCAAAATGAGACAAAATAGGTTCAGTGGCTGAGAGATTTCAAATGGAGTCGAGAGGTCACTCTGGTGGACATTCTTATGCACTATATAGATAACAGCTCTTAGGTTTTAATGTATTGGAATAGCTAGAAGTAAATACCTGAAACTACCAAACTCCAACCCAGTAGTCTGGACTCCTGAAGATGATTGTATAACAATGTAGATTACAAGGGGTGACAGTGTGATTGTGAAAACTTTGTGGCTCACGCTCCCTTTATCTAGTGTATGGATGGATGAGTAGAAAAATGGGGACAAAACTAAATGACAAATAGGGTGGGATGGGGGGAATGTTTTGGGTGTTCTTTTTTTACTTTTATTTTTTATTCTTATTCTGGTTCTTTCTGATGTAGGGAAAATGTTCATAAATAGATTGTGGTGATGAATGCATAACTATATGATCGTACTGTGAACAGATTGTATACCATGGATGATTGGATGGTGTGTGAATATATTTCAATAAAACTGAATTAAAAAAAATAATTAAAAAAAAGAACCAATCTGGAATTTGCACTTCCCAACAAAATGTTCATAACACCTCCCAGTGATTGTGTACACATATATACATAGAGTGCTCACAATTCCAGTGCTACACAAATCTAGGCTTATCTAAGGGTGAACAGAGAAGAAGCCTTCTGCAGAGCACCAGGATGGATAGCAATTCTCTAATACTCTTTTAGAAACACCATTAGGTTAACACTGGACACTCAAAAATAACGGACAAAAACCTGAGAAATCCCTGTAATGAGTATCTGATGCCCTGCCAGGAAAAAATGATCATTCTAACATAGTCCAGAATAGTGTATAAAGAAAACGAACAGTTCCTTCAATTTCTAAGTGAGTACAGATGTATTTTAAAGGGCAGAGTGGGATTTAATGAGATCATCATTAAAGGCTGGAATTGTCCTTTGAAATCAGAGGCCATTTTAGGGCAATTTCTGTTTTAGAACCAGGTGAAAGGCAAAGACAATAAGGCAATTGTTCTTAGATTTTAGTGCAGGAATCACATATGACCATTTGTGCAAATGTTCACTTTGTTAAACTCATGTTAGTTTTGATCATTTATTAAGGAGATTCTTTGAGATCGTCTATCATGGTCAGTTATTCTCTGATTTATTTTTTTGCACTATTCATATTTCTTATTTCTCCTTCATTGCTTCCTGCATTTGCCAGGATCTTGTGACTAATGTTGAATGGAAGTGAGGTTGTCACACATCCTTGTTTATTCTTAATATTAATGGGAATGCTACTGTGATAGTTTGGAGCTATGTACCCCAGAAAAAGCATTGCCTTGATGATACCTTAGTTTGGACTTTTCCATCCTCAAAACTGTGGGCTAATAAATTCCCACTGTTTAAGTCAACCCGTTGTATGGTATTTGCTTGAGCAGCCAAGATAACTGAAACAGCTACTAATCTGTATTCATGGATGTTTTCTATTCTTGGTGTATATTTTTGCCTTATCTCTTTTCTCTTGTTTTTAGTTGCCAAATCCTTATGTATCTGATCAGTCTTTTCATAGCACCAGCTTTTGTTTTTACTGGTCAAGATTACTGCTTTGTTTTTTTGTTTGCTTTTTGTTTTTTATTTGTATTTTGCTTTTGGAGGGATAGTTTGTTTTCTTTTTTTTTTTATTAGAGAAGTTTGGGTTTACAGAAAAATCATGCGTCAAATCAGTGTTCTACCTCACTGATTTCTGCATTTATATGTATTAATTCTTCATCTCGGTTCTTTCAGGTTTTATTTCTTTTTATGGTTTTTCTTCTTAAAGACAAAATTTTGTTCCTTATATTTAACTGTCCTTTTTCAAAAAAAATCCATTTAAGTCTATAAAACTTCTTCTGAGTACGACCTAGGATACATCCCATACTTTTTAATATATTCTTTCCCAAAGAGTATGTAATGCTATTATGGTTTCTTCATTAAAAGAAGGGTTAATTTTAACTAGTTATTTTGTTATAATGATTAAAATGTAATCCATTCTCATGGTAAAATATCTAACCAGTGGAGAACAGTACAAAGTGTAAAGGAAAATTAATTCTCCACTTCTTTACTCTGTTTGGAGGTAAGTAGTGCTGACAACGTCTTGTATCTTTTTTGCAAAACATACTTTATGCATATAAGAAAACTAAAAGAGGCATCCTTTCCTATTGTTAGCTGTCTAATGCTTTTCAAATACTGCTAGCATGATGGCAAAGAAGCAGTAAACAAGCAAACAAACAAATAATTGAGGACTGGTTTCTCAATATCTTTAGGTATGATTATTCAGCATATATGAAAAGTATATGGTCATTGGCATACTCCCCAATGCATCAATACTAGTTTCAAATTTGGCCAAGTAGTATAATGGAGTAGCAAGATCTTCCTGAGAATGGAGTTCAAGGCCACAGAGAAAAATGGACAAGAGAATTTCTCCCATGAAAACAGAAGAATTCAACTGGATATTTAGTAGGTCAGAAGTAAAGACTGTGAGAGGGACTGCTGGTTGTCTGCCAAAAATATATTTCCTTTTCTTTCTGTGCACACAGCTAGACTTCATTTTTCAGCCTCCTTTTCAGTTATAAGTGACAATGTGACAGAATTCCTGCCAGCACGGATGTAAGCAGAAGCAGTATACTCAGTTTATAGATCTAGACCATAAGAACTTCCTGGATGTGCTTTTCCATATTCTTTTCCAGTTCTTGCTGACTAGGATGGAGATGAACAGGGCTCTTGTATGGGATGGACCCTTTCCAATTGAGGACTCAGACCTTTCTTCATTTTTGTCTTGCGTTATTTTTATTATTGCTGTCTTATTCATCTTTCTGGAATTCCTGTTGGATAGATTTTTGGAGCATCTGGCTATATCCTACTTTTCTTAGCTTTTCTACTGTCCTTTCTAACACTATCATTTTAGGGTAATTTCTTGGGTTATTCTTTCCCCAGTTCGTGTGATAACTGGTTCCCATGGCCTGCTTCTACAACAGTGATTGGTTAGGGTGCAGGGTAAGTAGTCTTATGGGAATGGAATTGCTCTGTCTTCTTAAACAAAAGACCTGAAATCGTAAAGTGGCAAATACTCCTTTTCTCTGATTCCCTTGCTCAAGTTAGGGGCTAGGGACTTAGACAAGATAGAGGGTCTGTCTTCTACTGCAGTAGGTGTAGTAACTTCTACTGCACTATAACAAAATCACCTTATTGGTTTTTCCAGGGCTTTCTCCTCTTCCCATTCCACCACCTCCAGTCATGGAACACCCTTGAATCAGTTTCTGCCCTTTGCAGCGGTCTTTCTTGCATATATGATCTGCTTTCCCTTATGTCTTTTAGAATTCCTTTACTGACTCTGTTCCACCATGGGTACTGCATACATTTCCCAGCAGAATTGTAGACTTTTGGGGTACTTTTTGAAAATTTATCTTATCCATAACATTTTATAAATAACTTCTAGCCCACACTATAAAACTTTTCTAGTTTCCTATGCCGTCATGGCAAATTCTCCTTCTCTATTAAATAGAATCACTAGCATGAGAACTATAAGACTTCTTAGCTTTCATGGAGTAACCATTCACATTTTTATCTCCTTTGGGATTTTTAGAAGTTTCACAGTTGGCAACAATACCACTTTAAATTGTGAAACTCTACATACCACTTGCCACTACCCTCCTCCAGGTACTCATCAGGATATTTTGAAATTCCACTATTATGTCATTGAAACACCCATGTATTTATAGTCCCTTCCCATTTTGGTCTTTCAAAAAATTATAAAGAAAATATTTGCAAACCTCAGGGAAGTTATGATCATGACCCAAAACATAGATACAGCCCGTCCCTCCTATTGTTGAGTGGGGAACTGCAAGTGGGAGCTGGGGAGAAAGAATAAATTAGCATTTACACTGTTCAGATCACTTGGCTCCTGGGTGCCCAAGAAAAATTGGATTTAATGTCTGTGAGACAACTAAGTAAGGACCTTCATTTGTTGGTGTTTTCTTAGTTTGGAGTTGTCTTTTTACAGTTGGCTATAGCATCATTATTTAAAAAAACAGGGTTAAAATATGGAAAAGTAACTATGCAAAGATATTAAATCTGAAAAAGAATAAAGTTTCCTTCTCCTTAATTGTAAAATTGGGGGTTATAGCAAATGAAAATAGGCCAAGGAAATGAGTTATATCTTTATTTTACTAGGGCAAACAAGAAAAATGTCAGGAGAAGTGTTGAATCTGTTTGGGGTTTTTCGAAATCACCTGAAGTGGATGTGGCCTCTCTCTCTCTCTAAGCCCACGCTGCAGGTAAACTCACTGCCCTCCCCTCTAGGGAACATGACTCCCTGAAGTGTAAATCTACTTGGCAACGTGGGACATGACTCCCGGGGATGAGCCTGGACCCAGCATCTTAGAATTGAGAAAGCCTTCCTGACCAAAAGGGGGAAGAGAAATGAAACAAAATTAAGTTTCAGTGGGTGAGAGATTTCAAATGGAGTTGAGAGGTCACTCTGGAGAGCATTCTTACGTTCTATACAGATATCCTTCTTTAGTTTTTAGTATATTGGAATAGCTAGAAGGAAATACCTGAAACTGTGGAAATGCAACCCAGTAGCCTTGATTCTTGAAGATGATTGTATAACTATGTAGCTTACATGGTGTGACTGTGCGACTGTGAAGATGTTGTAGCTCACACTCCTTCTATCCAGTATATGGACAGATGAGTAGAAAAGTGGGAACAAAAATTAAATGAATAATAGGGGAGTGAGGGTGGGATGTCTTTGATGTTCTTCTTTACTTGTATTTTTATTCTTATTCTTATTCTTTTGGAGTAATGAAAATGTTCAAAAATGGATTTTGGTGATGAATGCACAACCATATGATGGTACTGTAAACAACTGATTGTATGCTGTGGATGACTGTCAGATATGTAAATGTATCTCAATAAAACTGAAATGAAAAAAAAATTACCTGAAGTGGCTAAGGTTGGGCATCCCCATGTTTAGCAGGTTCTAGGAGATTTTGATCTCCTAGGTTACATAGCCACAAGGAAAGACTGAGGTGCTGAGCTTCTGGCCCTTCCACCTGAAGCATCATCTTTATTTAAGATCTCAACAATGTATTTGAACAGGGAGAGGATAATGCGAAAAAAAACTGAAATTCTTAGACAGACTGTTCAGAAGTTAAGTAACCTGCTAAGTCCTACAGCCTTGGACAAGGCTGCATCCTCTTTTTTTTGAGGCTGATAGGCCTGCCCTGAAGAACTTCAGAAGATCATCTGGAAGACGGTTGGGTAGGAGTCTATAAAGAGTAGTCTTTTGGAGTAAATGTCCATACATCCTTTCATTACACAGGAAAGAAAGAAAGTCCCAGGTTATGCTGCATCTGCAGGGTTTTCTTTACTCTATTTCTTGGCAAAAATAAAATAAAATAAAAAGCTGAAGATAATAAACTTAATCACATTCAGAGGTATCATCCACAAAACATGATTTAAACTACTAGAAAAATTGTCTGTAAGATTTACAAATAATTAGTTAAAGGCAATCTTGCCTCACCCCATGTAATTACTATTTATTTGACTAATTTTATGATAAATAAAATATATCATGATTTCATTCCAAATATTCTTTCTGGCCTAAGTATGAGTAGTGGCTTTTCCCATATAATTAATGAAAATGGATTTCAGATTTATTAAATTTTACATTTAAACAATTTCCTAAGAAAATTAGCACAGCAAGACTATACTAATGTCGGCTATACAACATATAGGAGGAAATTAATCCTGCTCTTAATTATCACATTAGGTTATAAACAAGCCACCTTATGATAGGTAGAGAGAAAATACAGGATGAAGTTAAGGGTTTTCACTGTCATAAAAACTTTTCATTGTAGAAAGAACAAGATATCTGTAAAGTTTTGTAAAGGGTATCTTTTTCTCCCTCTCTGGATTTACTTCCTGGTTAGTGCACAAGAATGATAGCTAAGCAGAATATTAAATTTTACACCAGGTTCCACTCCAAATAGGCTTATGCAAAATTGTTATTTTAGGGTAAATTTACAGGAATAGCATTGATGGGGGAAATGATATACAGAAGAGTAAGGCTTTCCTCATACATTTCCAAGATGCCCTCCATGCATTTGTTTCAGTTTTGATTCCCATGAACAATGTGAGAGATTGATGGTTTCCATACACAATAAACACAAAAAACTTTTTTGAAACTTTTCATACAATATTTAGCTACTCTCTTTATTCTTTATTATTTTGTTTCTGCCTGATGTTTTCATAATAGTTGTAACATATTGTTTCATTGTATTTAAAAGAGTGAAAATAATCCATACTATAAAGTGGAGAAAATGAGGATTGTTCTTCTCTTTCAGTCATCCCATTACATGCTGTTTTGGGCCTATTAATGGTTCCCCATCCCATTAAGAAAACAAAAAACATAGCTCTACAAAAACTTCATCCTAGTGTCTTGGATAGTCAAATGATATTTCCCCCCCAGGGCCATAAACCCTAATGTGCAAATGATATCTTTGATTTTCTCAACAAAGTTGCTTACTGACAGGACATCAGTCTGTACTTATGGAAGAATCTATATTCTTTAAAATCATATTTAACTACTAGATTTGGGCAACCAACCATATAATTGCCTGCTCTGATACAGAAGATATCATATCATAGAGTCTTCTCAGAGCTGGATTCATCAAATAACATCCTTGGTCTTTCTCTACAAAGGCTTTTCTAGGTGGTACTATTTATTACCCATAGGCTCCAAATGAGAAATGCTGTCTAAGCTATGTTAGTTAGTGATTGCAGTCAGATGTTGGTAACAGAGACCCAAAATATTGGGGTTAAACACAATGCAAGATTATTTTCTCTTGCTTAAGTCCAAAGATAGGAAGTTCAGGGATGTTGCAAAGGTTACACAATGCCATCAGTCTCCCAAGCAATTTCTTCTTGTATGCACTGCCATACTTTTCATGATGCTGAGATGATCTGTGACAATTCAATAAACTATTGTGTTCCAGGCAGGAAGGAGAGCATGGGGAAGGAAGAAGAGGTGGCAACTATAGGAGGCAATCAAAATCTTTATACCACAAATGCCTAGCTAACTTATTACATCTCATCACCTACCCAAATGCAAGGGGTCTTGGTTATTTATGTATTTTAGCTGATTACATAGTCGCATCTAATATACAGAGTTTCTATCAATAAGGGGAAAGAGAAGAAAAGATACTGGGAAAACTCACTGCCAAAAAAGCCAAGGAGAGAGAGTGTTTCAAAATGCAAGAAATTTACAACAGTGCCAAGGACAGCTGAAAGTTAAAGTAAGATAAAATTTAGAAACATCCATTAATTTTAACAACAAAAAGGTTATTAGTGACCCGTGGCAAGGAAATGTTCAGTGAGGGATGTGACAGAAGTCAAAAGGAGTGAGTTAAGGACTAAGAGGTGAACACATGAACACAATGACTCTTGAATAAACACAGACTTTAAAAACAATAATTTTGTTAACTGCCTTAGGAAGGGCTCGAGGGAATATTTTGAGGTGATGGAAATGTGTCTGGATTGTGCTGCTGTTTGCCTAAGTCTAAAAAGTCATTTAAAAAAATCATTCAATTTTGCATTTACAATGCATTTACATACTTCTGGTATGTAAATTATGCCTCAATAAAAGTTGAAAAAATAAAAATAATGATAATACCCTTTATAGAAATTTGGCTATGAAAGGAATGAAAAAGATTTGGCCAAATCCAAATGCTTGATTTGTTTTGTTTTGTTTGGGCTGTTTTTGTTGGAAGCTAAGTTATTTCGAAGAAATGAGAACCGTGTTTCTCTTTATCATGGAATCTTAAAAAGAGAAATAACACAATACAATCAAACATTACAAAAATATGTGAGATGAAATTTGGAAAACCCTTGCCTACTTGGTCTGCCACATCATCCTGATATGTATTTTTGTAGAATTCTGGATACATACAAGAATATACAAAGCTGGGTCCAGGTAATGTGGAACCTAAAGCTTATATAATTTGAAGTCCTTATTAAGAAAAAGATTACAAAACTATACATTTAGAATTAGGTTCAAAACTGTATGCATTTTAGAATGAGAAGAGAAATCACATCAAATTGCTAAAGCCTTAACAATTTAGCTTTATTCTTCTTGAGCTCTCTTTAGATAATTTTCTACAAACGCTTAATGAGAAATTCTTCCTGTCCAAACTGGTTCCCAGAACACATCACAACTCTGGGCACTCCGAGAAACCCAGGGACTTGTGCAAAGAGAGGCCCTGAAGCTTACGCTTCACTATTCTCGTAGGGTTTATGTAATACATGTAGCCCTTTTAAAGAACTGGAGGAAGAGTTTCCTGACAGAGGGAACAGTAAATGATAGAGGAACAGTGAGAGAGGTAGATACTGGAAAGAGGTAGCACAGGCAAGAGTGATAGGAGATGGGTTTGAAAAGTGTTCCAGGAACCAGATCATGTCGCCATGGAGAGCTTTGTAGTACTAGAATAAAGAGTTTTGGATTTTATTCTCAGTAAGTGTGATGACCCAGTGAGAGTTTTTGTTGCTTAGCTTTGTTTCTTTTAACTAGTGTCATGTTTTTTGTAAACAGTGCACAGTGTCAGTGTTTTTAGGGCTGACAGCTTAATTTAAAATATGTATACCTAAGTATCACCAGGTCTCATTTGCATTCTAAATTTAAGAAAAAATAGAATAAAGTAGAAATAAAAATGTATAATTTTATTCTTAGGATTAGCAGTTTTTAGCACATGAATTGGTCACAAATATGTTTTTAACTTAAAATGTTCCGTGCTCTATATCAAGCAAATAGACAATAATTGTCTGGCCTTTAATCACATTGCTTGGCAAATGACAGGCATGTCCTGTAAAAACTGTAATAAAAATCCTTTTATGAAAAACATATTTTTTAAAAAGATCTGTATTGGTGACATAGAAAAATAATGTTTCTGAAGCTCTTTCATGTGGAAATCGCAAATTCAGCCACGTGGGGGCTATCAAGTTAAATAACTGATCTGTAGTGACAATCAGAATACCAGATAACATTTTTTGCATGGCTAAGTGGTGCTGTTCAAACAATGATAACTATGTCACAACTTACTTCTACGTCAACTATAAGAAGTATCCCAGTGAACCTTTTGGAATGTGTCCTAAGGAAATGTCAGAGAAGTGGAGAAAGGTTTATAGTCAAAGATATTTATCCTAGCATAATAAAGGAAAATCTGACAGTATCTAAATATCCAATAATAAGGCAATAATCAATATATCATGATTTATCATGAAATGGTACCAAGATAATGTATGTTCAATAACGGCATTACTATAGCTATAGAATGAGAGAATGAAATCTTCTCTAACAGTGGTTTTTGTTTTCCCATTTGGCTATACCAAGCTGTCAAGTTTGATTCTTCAATAAGTTCATCTTCTAATTTCACAAGTCCAACTGTTGCCTTTTCCAAATATTACTATTATTAATCTTAATTTCAGGAATACAAACACTATTCATTGATTTATTTTATTCAGGGTCTTTTGGGATACTTCCTAGGTTATTTTTGTCTCCATGTATTTCATCGTATCTTAAAAATTAGTAAGCTGAGTAAGCAATCACAAGGAATTCTTGTGACTGTTAAAGCTAAGTGTATTATATGTCCTGCCTTTCTGTCTGCATTCTTTTATTCATATTACCAAGGAGCATGTCAAGGCCACATATTTAATATTTATAAGTCTACTTCATTATTGTAAACAATTTTCTTTCAAAATCTCATTTTTCAAGGGAGGGGGTCTCACTTGTTACAAATTTTATCTCACATTTTTTCCCTAAAATATGTGAGTGCCATGACAGTCTCTGAATGTAATGTTTTACTTCTGCCAGTTCATTTGAATCTCATTTTATCTTCCTCTCCTTGTTTCAAATTAAAAGGAATCGCCAAACATTAGTTTCAGAAACCATCACTTTACACTCAACAATGTATAGATTTATAGTATAATGATAATTTATAGTTATAAATTTATAATGTTATTTAGTACAGAATGCAAACTTACATACTTTCTTGGGTAGTATGCATTGACTGGTAGCAAAATTTGTGACCTTAAAAACAGAAATGATAAATTATAATTTTTTTCTCTGAAATGGATATTAAATTAAAAATTCAAAATCTGTGTAAACTGTAAATATATTATTGCTAAGTTTTCCTATACTAATACCATATGTCCTGAAATTAAACCTTAGAGTGATAAAATCAATAGACTAAGGGTTATAATATTTTAATAGCAGTATCTATGAGAAGGGTCCTAAGAAGGAAAACAGAGCAATGAGACAAATTAGCATGATAACTTCCCTTCTTTTTCATGGTTTAGGCAGTACTTCAGAGAAAGAAAGACCAGGAAAGATGTAAGATCTCAGCTCCTTAGATACCTGTGCCATAAATGTATTCCTGGTCAGCTATAATTAGGCATCTGCACCAGAGAGAAGTCAAAAAGACTCTTGGCGGAGTATTTGATATGTGATGTATAATTTGGTTTTTCAACAACTGCCTAAATGACAATGCAAAGTAGTATTGTTATAATGGTTAAGACCACAGCCTTTGAAGCCAGGCTTCTTCAGTTCAAATCCTGTTTCTGCCATTCATTAGCTGTTTGACTTCTCTCTGCCTCAGTTTCTCATCTCTAAGATGGGGATGGCAATAATAATAATATCCACCTCATAGGGTTCACTCAATATTAGAGTTATTAACTCGTGTGAAACACTGAGAACTGTAGCCAACAATTAGTGTTCTCCAAATATTTGCTATTATTATTAGGATCCCTCTTTTTGTTTCCCATTCGTTTTTCTATTGCTTCAGGAACATTATCTAGGGCTCATGGTGTGCTGGTGAGAATTTCAGGGAACAAATAGGAAAAGAGAACAAAATAAACACCTGTAACCAGCCTTTAGAAGAAAATTCTGACATTTGCAAATTATTCTTACCATCTAATTCCAAAACTATTTAGGCAAAAGAATGGCATTTTTCTCATGTTGCTTTTGTTTTGTCTTGTTTTAAAAGCTTAGTTTTGGGTAAATCTCATCAGAATAAAGATGAAAGAATATAGATTTGGTTTAACTAGAAAAAAGCTAAAATGCTTGAATGTCTTCTTTTCCATTCATCATTCCAAAGTAAATTATGTCACAATACCCTTTTATTCAATGCTCTTGACATTTCTCCAGCCTTTTTACATACTCTAAATTCAAAGTGCCAGAGATTATTTTAATAAAGGCATAACTACAACTGACAAATCATTTTATTTTCTATTACTGAAGGTTCTAGGGGCCAAAAATGTGAAATAATTTCTTATTTTATCTATTAACATGTCAGACCAACATAAATGATTTGTCTGGAGAGCTTTACTCAAAAATATTTTCTAAAAAAGGTGCAATGCTATTTCCATCTAACTTGATGGAAAGGGAACATCTGTCACATCAACTAGTTTTTTAAACTGTATTTGTATGCATCCCTATGGAGTTTTTATGCTGGCATTTGAAGTTTCCCGGAATTTTTATGTGTATTGCAAGGTGATATATTAAAATTTAGTAAAATTGTATCCCAATAAACTTAGTTGTATTTTTTTCATGTATGCCAATGTTTGTTTTTCACTCTGACCAAGTTTCACCATTGCCCATTTCTTATTCTCTGCTTTGCCTTGACCAAACTTTAGTCATGTTTCTCTCTTCCCCACAGGCACCTGAACTCTTCTTGCTCTCAAGCTGCAGCAAGCATTAAAAAGTAGAACATGCCCTTTGTGATGGTTGGGTTCATGTTCAACTTGGCCAGGTGATGGTACCCAGGTGTCTGGTCAAGCAAGCACTGGCCTAACCATTACTGCCAGGACATTTGTGGCTGGTTAATAAACCAGAAAGCTGGTTTATTAAATCGTCAGTCAATTGGCTGCAGCTGTGACTGTTGACATCAATGAAGGGCGTGTCTTCCACAATGAGAGAATGCAGTCAACTGGATTTAATCCAATCAGTCGAAGACTTTTAAGCGAGACAGAGGGGACCTTCACTTCTTCGGCTAGCCAGCAAAGTGTTTCCTGAGGAGTTCGTTGAAGTTGCCAGTTTGCTGCCTGAGTAGTTTATCGAATATCTTCACTGGAGTTGCCAGTTTGCTGCCTACCCTACAGAATTTGGACTCGTGCATCCCCACAGTTGCATGAGAAACTTTTATAAGATCTTATATTTACAGATATCTCTTGTTGATTCTGTTTCCCTAGAGAACCCTAGCTAATACACCCCGTTATCAGTTTATCCCAAGAGTCGACTGATCGTGGCAATATACTTTTTCTGTCAGACACCGCTGATCATTTTCCCTCATTTGTCCAACTTCCCCTTACTTACTGCTTACCCCTTCCTGTAAAAGAAAAGCCTTGTTCTGTTTGATTTTGACATGCTTGCAGATTTCTGAGATCAGAAAAATTTCCTTATTACCTGTAGTCTTTCTATAGGGAATTTCCCTGTTTCCTACAGTCTTTTTTCTTAATAAAATCCGTCCTTGTCTAAGTCCGGACTTGTTTTTATTTGGCAACTCTAATTGTAAAACTAATACAAAATCATGGTAAAATGTTTGAACATTGCAGGCACAATTATGAAAAAATCCTAAACTAAAAATCACCTCATACGGAAAGCAACATATTGGTAATAAATGTATTAATGTATTTCTGAATTAGTGTTCTTTGGGTTCATAGCATACATATAGACGTTTTTCCTGTTTTTTTTAAACGTTGGCATTATTCCACAAACATTTCTGTGCTATAAGTTATTTTTAGAAAACTTGATTATAAGGCTTCCATGATAATTTATCCTCTAGATTTTTGGGGACTCCAACCTTGTATGCCTTTTCACACTTCTTGACCATCTCCTTCTTTCACTTTCCTGGCTGGTGGCCAGGTCATTCCAGGTCATGCCTGCCCTGGTCACCAAGGTTCCCCCAAGGTCTCTCTTATGCAGACTACTCCCAGGACTAGCTGTCCTTCCAGACAAGTCTCAAGTGCTAAGTGAACATGCCTCCTAAGTGCTATCTTCTGTCTCTATAGCTCATTTTGAAGCAGTAGCAAATGCAACACCACATTGCTCCACAATGCTCTGGATATTAATTTATTTCTGTTTTATCCTCATCCTTACTGCACTGGGATGGAGGCTCACAAGTGAAATTTAAGCAGCTTAATCCTTGCTTCAGTTCTGTTTTCTTGAGAAAATTGTTTTTTCTTAATTTATTTAAACATTTCTCTTTCATTGCTTGCAGAATTTCTTCCCATTGTTTTGCTATTATAAATAGCATAATGATATGCTGGCCATTTTGTGCCTCAGTCTTTGACTGAATTTCTTCGTATTTCACAGGACAGATGAGAAATGCTTTTGTTAAGAATCTTAAATATTCATGGCAAATGGCTTTTCAGAAAGGTTATGCTTTTGTATACCCTTAAAAGAAGTGAGAGGAAAACCCATTGCCAAAAATATATTTTAACTTTAAAATTCGTCATTCTGATGATCCTAAATGCTATCTTTTAAAACTCTGTGGGTATTATTGTGGTTGAATATTTTCTTATGTGTTTACTGTTCATCCATAGTATTTTATAAATTGTCAGTTCATGTATGTTTCAATTATTTATATGAATGTCAGTTTTTGTTGCTATAAGTGTTCCTTAATAATAATAGTATTCTTTAGTCATTCTGATAAAAATGTATTTTGCACTTTTATATTTGTCCTTTAGTTTGTTTATGGTATTTTAAACAAAAGAATTAAATTTGACAATATTTACCAGTCTGTCACCTACCACTTCCTTCATGTCTTGAAAATCGTTCCCCATGTAAAAATATATAGATATTCATGTTTCATGAGAAATACTGCTATAATTTTTATTTTTCTAAATATTCCAGCAATGTTTACTTACTAATACTTCCTTCCATTACAGCTGTCTTATGTTCTATATCAAGTCCTTCTCTTTTGTTCTAATTATTCATTTATTCATTAGTGGGCTGATACCATACAGTTTTAATTAAGACAGTTTTGATATATCATTATTAAGTTAAAACCTTATTAATCTATGTTTTATTATGAAGATAATACATGAACACATTAAAGAAAAATCAAATGCTACATAAATGACTAAAATAAAAAGTAAAAGTCTCTTCTTTTCTTTCCCATACTACACCCACCCACCCACCACCCATACCCACAACCCCACACACAATTAGAGTCATTCACAGTAATGGTTTTAGAGTTTAGTTCTTATAGTAGTTACACATAATTTTAACATAAATAGTTTTATTTAAGTATAAAATTGATACTATTTCTATTTTTTCTTCTCTAGAAGTAAGAGAAATGGATTACATTTATGTTACTTCCCACCTGTCTTTATGTTTTTTAGTTCTTCTGTGGTTGGTTTTTTAATTTAACAATATATTTGAACTTGCCTTTCTTGATATCTCACCTCTAAAAAATAATTTCCTGCTATTACAAGAGGAAATTAAAATTAACATTCCCTTCTTTGTATCTCTCTTTCCCATGATACGTCCCAATTTTTGTTAGTCATGTATTTATGATGTCACATTTATAATATGTGCCCTCTCTTCTCTATAATTCCTAAAGGCTTTCTCTATATGTTGTTATTAAACTATGCAAAGCAATGAACAGCACTTTTGATTCAACTGTCCAAATGTTTTATCATAGACTGTTTATCATAGATTTAAGTAGTGAAATTGATTAGACATTGAGTCATTAATACGCTGCTGCTAAAATGAAAAAATAATACTTCAAACAAATAATGGATTCTTTTAATTTATTTTTAACTTCCTTTAATTTTCTAGGCCATGCTCTGATGCCAATATTTTTTATATTCCATGTTGCCATCTTTCTTGGATACCTTTCTTGTTTTGTTGAGATGCCTTTTGGGCAATATTTTCATAGATGTTAGGTGTCTCTGTTCTTAAATATCTGAAAGTATGTTTATTAGACATGAATGGATGATTAATGATATGATGGTATAAAATTCTAGTTTCAAAATATTTATTTTTATTAGAAATTTAAATACAGTCTTCCTTTTTCTTTGAGTAGCTTATGTTTTTGATAAGTTGCAGCCCTGTGATTCTCCTTTCTTGGAAGTAAACATTTATTTCCTTTCTATGAAATCTGTAGGATTTTAATTTTTAACCTTGATGATGACATTTTGCTAAATTTAGCTCTTATTTTATTCATCCTGCTAGGTAGTTAATGGACCCTTTAAATTTGAAATTTTGTGTCCTTCTTTAGTTTAAGGACTTTTAAAATTTTAGGTGATTAGCTCCTCCTTCTGGAATTACTTGAATTTGTACACCATGTCTTATACCTTTCCTTGACTTTCTCTCAATTATTCTGAGAGATTTGCTAGACCTACAATTAAGCCATAAGTTGGGTACATTTTATAGTTGTCACTTCATTGAATTTTAAATTCCTAGCAATGTATTCTACATCTCAGATCCCTTTGTTTTCATAGTACATTATTCTTGTTTCATGGGAGCAATATTTGTCGCAGTTGTCTCTCCGGACACAAATGGGCTTTAATTTATTTTCTCTTCTTTGAACTTTTTCCCTGGAAATTTTTTTGGTCTCTTAATTCTGTTATTTCGTTTGTTCTTCTTTGTCCATCTCTTTCGCACTTTGTAATTCCCTCAAATATCTGGTGATATGTGCTGGTCTATTAATATTCATAAATGAAGTACAACATTAATTGACATTGGTACATAGCATGGTGGGTTCCACTATGGTATGGGTGTGTTTCACCAACAGCACTCTCCCATAATTAAGGTCGACCCCTGATTTTGTGTGAATAAATAAGTTATACTCTATGGCAGGTATTACCATTTTTGTGGACAGTGAGCAGGCAAGTATGTGTGACCAAAGCCTTCGTAATTGCCAAAGCAAAGAGAGTTTTACCCTGGGAATCAAAATTGCTAATATATTTCTCCCCTTTTTGTCCAGTATTTTTCTCTTTTTAGATTTTGAGAATTGTCTCACTTGAACTCTAATTCCTTCTCAAGCCACAATACTCTTACTATTAGCCCTATCCCAGCACAGATTATTTTATCCAGTGAAATTTCTTGGACTTCATTCTGAGAACAGAATGTTCTGTCACTGTAGCCAGCTATTCTGTTTATGGGCTGGAGACAGAGGGCCACAAATTTCCAGGTATTCTCAATAAAATTCCTAAAAATAATTATCTTGACAATTGACCCATAGCTCACATCAGCTTTTGATATTTGTTGAGTCTCATCTTAGTCTTCCCCTGGACTTCCTTGGGAAGATATGCTTACTTCAGGTGTTTACTTTTAGCTCTTTGCTATCAATCTGAACCCATCAGTCTATCTGCCAATAACCCTCTTTTTTTGCAGATAGGAACTTTTCTTAATTGAAATTAATTTTATTATGGTTTCTTTACTTATATATGCACACATATTAACCAATATATACTATCTGTGATTTTAAGTGGACTTCAGGAGTGAGAGATGCTCAGCTTAGCAACCTGGAATTGGAAACGGATATGCATTTTAAAATTTCATATCCCCATGCATCGCTTTCTCAAAATATTCTTGGCTTTAATCATTAATTTCTTTTCTAGACAGAAACTGGCAGCATTTCAACACCATGCTTCCACAACAGCCCATTGGGAATGTAAATAAACTTGCAGTAAACCCACTTGTTAATTTAAGAGGAATTACAATCTCTAAAACATAAGATCCCCTACTCCAAAAAAACCCTGATTTAAGTCTCCCTTTACTCAAGTCTTCAGGTCTGAGAGCAAAATTGTGTAGATATTTGATGAAGTTCACACATATTTTATACTGTTATTCCAGAGTATTACTTACTTTTGGTTAATTGTTACGGGTGGAGTATACTTTTCATATAGTGTGATATTATTTTTGCTAATATAATAATACTTATTTTGTGCTGTCAATAACAAAATGCATTTCTTCTTTTTTAATGTAAATTTTTTTAGATATATTCACATACCAGATAATCATCCAAAGTGTACAATCAATGGGTGGCAATATCACCATATAGTTGTGCATCCAGCACCATAATCAATTTTTGAACATTTTCATTACTCCAAAAAAATAAAAATGAAAATAAAAATAAAATTTAAAAGAACATCCAAAATATCCCATACCCCTTATCCCACCCTATTATTTATTTATTTATTGTCTTCATTTTCTTACTCATCTGTCCACACACTGGATAAAGGGAGTGTCAAGGTTTTCACAAAATTTTCACAATTACACAGTCACACCATAAAAGCTATATAGTTATATAATCATTTTAAAGAATCAAGGCTACTGGATTATAGCTTCAAATATTTCCTTCCAGCTGTTTTGATACACTAAAAACTAAAAAGGGAGATCTATATAATGCCTAAGAATAACCTCCAGAATGACTTCTCAATCCTTTTTAAAATTTCTCAGCCACTGTAACTTTTTTTTTTTTTTTTTTAAGATCCACAAGTCTTTTATTTCTTTTTTACACCTTTTATGCCATGAATTCATAGGGAATGGGCTCCAGTAGCTCAGGCTCTTTTCCATTGGTTCTCACAAAGTGTGCTTCTCTGGGTGGAGCAGGCTGGTGCTTCAGTTGAACCCAGGTACCTTTCTCTTTGGCTTCCTTTTTTTTCTGATCATTTTCCTTCACACGCTTTAAGAAACTATCTCGGCTCTTAGAGTGCTTAATATGCTCAATACGTACATTAATTCTCTTGGCAAGAATCTTGCCCTTCACTTGTTTGTTTACAACGATACCAACAGCATGCTGGGTAACATTGTAGACTCTTCCAGTTTTGCCATGGTAACATTTGTGAGGCATTCCTTTTTGAACAGTGCCCATTCCCTTGATGTCTACAATATCACCTTTCTTGTAGATTCGCATATACGTGGCCAAAGGAACAACTCCATGTTTTCTAAAAGGCCTAGAAAACATATAGCGGGTGCCTCTCCGCTTTCCCTTTGTGTTCGTCATTTTGGCAAATTACTGCAAGATGGCGGTTCCGGCCGAAAAGCTCAGCCACTGTAACTTTATTTTGTTTCATTTCTCTTCCTTCTTTGGGTTCTAGAAGGCTTTCTCAATCCCACAATTCCAGGGCCAGGGCCATCCTTGGGAGTCATGTCCCACATTGCCAGAGAGATTTACACCCCTGGGAGTCATGTCCCACATAGAGGGGAAGGCAGTGAGTTTACCTGCAGAGTTGGCTTCGTGAAGGAGACCACATCTGAGCAATGAAAGAGGTTTTCTGGGGGTGACTCTTAGGCATATACGGGTAGGTAGACTTAGCTTCTCCTTTGCAGGAATACATTTCATAAGGGCAAGCCCCAAGATCGAGGGCTTAGCCTGTTAAATTGGTAGTCCCCAATGCTTGTGAGAATAGCAGGAATTCCCCAGGTGGGGAAGTTTAAGTTCTGATATTTTTCAGTTGATTTTCTTAGTTTTGATGTAGATGATAATATTGCTTGCAAATAATGGTACTTTTCTTTACTGCTTTCCAATAGCTCTATCTCTTTTTGTTTTCCTACGTTATTCCATAGGCCAGTGCTAGCAGAATAATAGCAAGAAACATGGTAGCAATATCACCCTTGTCTAATTTCAGAATTAAATGCAAATTCAGTGTTTTGCAATATAGCTATTACAAAGGTGTTTTTTTATCATTCTATGGAAGTATCCTTACATTTGTGATTTATTAATTTTAAGTAAATGCTAATATTTCCCTTTATCAAATGCCTCTTTGGTATATTGTTTCATTTCAGAATTTTTAAAATCTTCTCCCACTACCTTGAACTCCTATTTGTAGTCTGATTATCTTCCAGCCTTCTATCAATTTGAGAATAGGATGTTACATTAGGAAAATAATATTCTAACTAAGGACTCTTTTGAATATGTTATTCTGTTTACCTGCCAGTTTGCTCTAAGAGCCATTTCCTACTTTTCTCCTGCTCACCTCTGTATCTCAGAGGTATGAGTCACACAAGTACATAACCCATGCTGTCTTACCAATTAGCTTCTGACTGAGCTTGACCAATGGGAACCACTGGTAAGGTATTTGAGGGTGTATAGAAGAGATTCCAGGGTCTATTTCCTGCCTCTCTGCTTCAGATTGCTTTCTTGACCTTGGCTGCATCTCTTTTGTGGTTCTAGCTTCTAGCAGCTTCCTTCCCCCACTTAGATCTCAGCTCCTTCTAGAAGGCCCTACTCCTGTTCACTGGTAAAACCATCTCCTATCCTTGCTCCTCAGGCACTAACGTTCATTGCACAGTCCCCTACTTGCCCTTTCAGTTCTTCCAACACTTTTTGAACACAATATTTCCAATATTAGGTTCTCACTATTTAACTGCCTAGCTTAAATTCTCTTTTCCTTCCTTATCCCTGACTAATATATATATTTTAATTAAAATTGCTATTTCATAATCAGATGTTCAGGTGATGGGATAGAAATCATCCCAAAATCATAAGTATGAGAAAAATTAATTTGTAGGTTGAAAGTAAAGACATTAATATTTATTTCTGCTCCTCTTTATATCTAATAACTCTATCATTCAACTTAAAAAAGCACTTTAATATCTAGTAAATGAAATATCAGTATAAAAAGGGAGATTCACCAGTTCATATATATTGATTTGTGAACCTTAATTTGCAGCCTAGATGTATATAGTCAATTACTTCACATGCACGAGCAAAGTCAGTGAGTTTAATTTTATTTATATTTGATAAATAATATATAATTAATGATACCAAAAGAACGTTTTATGAGGCCATGAGTATTAGAAAAGCTTTCCTACTTTAAAAGCATATTTTTTATTCTCAGGATATATAAGTAAACACAGAAGAAGTATCATATCATAAAAGAGGAATAATTCTCAAACATATTGTTTTCTGACTTTTTAATATATGAATCTATATTTTTAATATACTCTTCTTAGATTAGTCATTTTAACTTTTTTAAAGAGCCCATTTTCATATCATGGGGGCAAGGCAAACTGACATTAACAAATGTGAGTGTATTTTAAAACGAGATTCATCTGCTAATACTTTTTGAAGAATAACAGAAAGAAATTAATATGTAAGAATACATGGCTAGCTAGAGTATCAGCATTGATCTAAGTGAATTAATTTTATTAATTTTTTTGTTTTCTGTGCCAATGTAGGAGTACAAATAATTTGATTTTATATCCCTTTATTTATTAAAGTGGATTTGTTTTGAATCTGTGATTTCCTTAAGATGTTGGCCTTTTATTTAAATAATCAAAGCCTTTTGTTAATGTAGCTAATGTGTCTAAGCCCAAAGCTCATTAAAATTGATGAAAATTATTCTTACAATGTACTTTATTGTCTCTAAGTTGAAGTAACTCAATGAGTTACTTCATTTCAGAAAACTCACTTTTACTTTAAGGTTCAACTTTGTGGGAATTAGAATTCATGACATTGTGTATAGTAATGAACTCAATATGTAAAATTACAATTGCCAGTACATTTTAAAATGGGAAAAGCATGTTACTTTTCGTAATGCATAAAGGGAAATAAAATCTGAAATATTTCAGAAAAGTATCTGAAAGTTACTTTAAAGATTTTAAGATTGTCAGAGAAAACAATTGCTGCATTTCCTTAATGCATTGTTCTTTCTTTGATGATTAAAAAGAAAACAATGTATTTTATTACTTTCCTCTCCTTTTCCACCCTTGTATATATAATTTTTGCCCATGAGTTCTATTTGAATCTGATAGGAATTCTATTCACAAATGTGACATGTAGTAGTGGAGAAAACCTAGGAATGATGACAGTCTTCCTTGAGAAGCATAATGGAGGGTAAAAGGAGGAAGGAGCCATGGAATAAGCTTTTAGGCACATCGTTACCCCTGGGATGAGAGGAAAGACACACCAATTTCACAATGCTGTGCTACTGTCAATCAACCCTTTACCCTCAGAACTCTGAGAGTTTAACGCCATTGCCTGTATCAGATGACACATCACGCTATTTGGAAATCTCTCTTTTCTGAACAATCTTTATTATGAGACTGTGGCATCACTGAGAATAAGGACTATGCATTCTATATCTCTATTCCATAGGATGGTGCCTGCCACATGATCAATGTTTAATAAATGCTGGTTAAATGAAGAGATTAAATGCTCAGCTGAGCAATGCAGCATGGGGCAGGATGCTCAGTATGTCAGCATTATTATTATTCTTTTTTAAATTGGTTCCAGTGTGATTTTCTAGAGGCAGACATGGATAACTTTACTCCACCCCTCCCACACTCCCCACCTCAGCCTCCAAGTACATTTAAACATTTTCCTTAGCCTCTCTATTAAATTATATATTGAAAGATTTCACATTTAGAAGGATTAATCTGGCAACAATATTATATCTTTTCACAGACTAAGGAAATAGAAGTTTACAGGGTATCAGAAAATAACAAAGAGATTTCTTATGTACCATTGAATATATGATCCTTGCTAAACTTGCACTAATTTCTGTATTTACTAGAGGAAATCTCATACATAGTTTTTTCCCTCAAAAACATGCCTACAGAGGAAGCCTAATCAGAGATTGGATACACTCTTTTTCAACACTCATTGTCAATATTATAAATTAATGACTAAGAAATCCTCATAAAGTTTACTTAAATGTTGGCTTGAATAACTCAGGACCTCCATCTCACTAAACACAACCAAAAAATCTGGACAAGGAGAAAAGTAATGAATAGAGAGCCAATATCTTGGAGAAGAAATCCAGGGAGGTGAAAGTGGTACTTGCAGTACTTGATGCCATCTTTTGCAGGTGGGTGAGAGGCCAAGCAATGCTTGAGATAGGCTTCAAGGCTAGGTGCTCAAAGGGTGAATCCCAGGTCCTGTGAAGATGGAGAGGAGTCTTGTAAACTACGCCTCATTTGAGATAGTCTTTGAGAGCCTGTATACTGGAGTAAGTTTGAGGCAGAAAGAAATCAGCACTTGTAGGGACTGAAGCCCAGTTTCAGGTTATCTGGGCCCTAGAAAATATCAAACCCTGAGATTGAATTATGGTGGTCTTGGATTAAGAGTGCCTCCAAACACTTTGCAGTAGGCAAGAGAGAGAGAGAGAAAGAGAGAGAGAGGGAGAGAGATAGAGATGAGATAGAGATAGAGATAGACAGAGATAGAGAGAAACTCCTTGGCAGTTGTTAACATAAATCCATAAATCTAAGCATTAACTTTATGTCCAGAACAAAATAAAATGTCTAAAGAAGTATACAGACAAATGATCAGTCCACAATCAAAATTAAGCCAACAAATGAGACAAGACAATCAAAACAACCCCACAAGTAATACAGATATTATAATTGAGAGACATAGATTGTAAATCAGCTGTGTTAACTATGACCATGGAGGTAAGTGCTGAACTTAAAATATTCAGCAAGAAAACAGGAAAGTATGAAACAAAGCAATATTAATTGCCAAAAGGACCAGCCAGAAATTCTAGAACTGAAAGATAAAATGGCAAAAATTAAGAATTTAGAGGGTGGATTTTACAGCTCATTTAATATAACTGGAAAAAAAAACCTTGTGTTTTGGAGAATAAGTCAGAGGAAACCACCCAGGATGAATCATGAAGAGAAACCAGTAAACAAAAATACCAAAGAAAGGCTGAGAGTCAGAGGATACAATGGAAAGGTCTAAAATATGTTTAACTGGAGTTCAGAAGGAAAGAAAAAATGGGGCAAAAAAAAAGCTACAAATTTTCCAAAACTAATAGAACACATCAATCTACATAATCAAGAAATGAAGTTATTGTAGTGACAATAGCCTACATTTCTAATATTTTCTGAGAGAAGGGTAAAATAAACAAATATAAGACTTTGGTAAGTGAATGATACAAACTGTAATTTTTAAGGAAAAATGAATAGAAAAATTAAATAATATAAAACTAAAAATCCATAAAGAGAGAAAAAGGAATAATAAAAATACTTCATGCATAAGAATGCAAGAAAGAAGAGAAAATAACTCATAAAACAAATAGGGCAATAACAATGCAAATAAGTTAGTATTTATAACCCTGAATATATTAGTTTATTAAAGAAACTGAATGGTTAAACCAGTTAAAAGAAAAATTTTTAAATCAACCATATACTATTTACAAGAGAATTATCTGAAATAACAGGATACAGAAAGCTTGAAAAAGTATGGAAAAGTATAGAAACTAGAGTATGGGAAAAGGTATAGTAAAAGAGTTCATAATACACCTCCCTGATTTGATAATCAAATACATAAAACACGTAAAATACAAAATATTTGAACAGTTTCAACAAATTTGGTGCAAAGGATATATACAGAAACTATCCAACAAATGTATCACATGCATTTTTCTTCAGGCTCACAGAAATCATTTCAAATTATTGACCATATACTGGGCTGTAATATAGGTTTAAACAAATTTTGAAGAATTGAAATAATATAAATTATATATGTATATACAACAAAATGACAGATTAATCCAGTGACTAATAAAATAGAGAATGCATCCTGACCAAGTGGGTTTATCCCAGGGATGCAAGATGTCTTTTATGTTAAATATGTCAATCATTTTAATTCACAAAATGAACAGAAACAAAAAGAAAAATCATATAATGTCAATGCAGAATATGTATTTCACAAAACTTACCATACATTGTTGCTAAAATTATTAATCTAGAAAAGGATTTCTTCCTAGAGCACACTTCATAGTTAATAGTGAAATATCATAAGATTTTTACTTGAGAACAGAAAGAAGACAAATATGCCTGCTAATAACACTGTCATATTTTCTATTAAACATTTAAAAAACTGTCACAGCCAAGGTAGTAAGGCAAAATTACATATATATATATATATACTTATATAAGCAAATCAGGCTTCCAAAAAAGAAATAAAATGTTTTTTTTTACTGCCATTAATAACAATAGGTTTCACACACAATTTAAAAAGAACAAACAGACAAAGTGTTTAAAATCAATAAGTAAATTTCTCAAACTTGTGGGATACAAGGTCAATATAGACAGATAAATTGTATCTCTATATTCTTATTCAAATAAACAAATAAACATTAAGATGAATAAAAGCATTTACAAGGTCACCTAAAAAGCATAAAGCATAAATTTATTTAACAAATATTTACAGGTTGATTTATGCTACCAGATATTGAAAATACCAAAAAACTACAGTAAGGAATATAATATAGTACTGGCAAAACCATAGACAAATAAGCTGATTGAAAAGAGTAGAGAGTTCTGAAACAGTCCCACATATATACGACCATCTGGTTTAAAACAATTGCAATGCAGTGGGTAAAGAACTGTCTTTTTTATAAATCCTCCTGGATTAACTGGATATTTATGAGAGAAAAACATAAAACTTGATTTCTAACTCATGTAATTAAAAAAAATGGGTTCCCAGATGAATTGTATATTGAAATGTGACAAGTAAAACAATACAGTGCTTAAAAGAAACTGTGGTAGAATGTCTTCATAACCATGGACTAGGCAATAATTTCTTAAACAGGACACAAAAATGACGACCATAAATTAGAAAAATTGCTAAATTAGAATATATTAAGATTGACATACTTTTGTTATCAAATACACTACTAAGGCAGTGAAAAAGTCAGTCACAAACTGGGAAAAGGTGAGTGTAATGCAAACTTACAACAAAGTTCTTATATCTGGAATACATAGAGAACTTGTATAAAACAGTTTTTTTTTATTAAATTCAGTTTTATTGAAATACATTTACACACCGTACAGTCATCCATGGTATACAATCCACTGTCCACAGTATGATAACGTAGTTATGTGTTCATCACCACAATCTATCTCTGAACATTTTCCTTACATCAGAAAGAACTAGAACAAGAATAAAAAATAAAAGTGAAAAAAGAACACCCAAATCATCCCCCCATCCCACCCCATTTGTCCTTTAGTTTTTATCCCCATTTTTCTACTCATCCATACACTAGATAAAGGGGGTGTGATCCACAAGGTCTTCACAATCACACTGTCACCCCTTTTTAATCTACATTATTATATAATTGTCTTCAGGAGTCCAGACTGCTGGGTTGGAGTTTGGTAGTTTCAGGTATTTACCTCTAGCTATTCCAATACATTAAAACCTAAGAGGTGTTATCTATATAGTGCATAAGAATGTCCACCAGAGTGACCTCTCGACTCCATTTGAAATCTCTCAGCCACTGAACCTATTTCGTCTCATTTTGCATCCCCCTTTTGGTCAAGAAGATACTGTCAGTCCCACGATGCCGGGTCCACATTCATTCCCAGGAGTCGTATCCTGCATTGCCAGGGAGATTTACACCCCTGGGAGTCAGGTCCCACGTAGCGGGGAGAGCAGTGAGTTCACCTGCCGAGGTGGCTCAGTTAGAAAGAGAGAGGGCCACATCTGAGAAACAAAGAGGTACTCATGGGGAGACTCTTACGCACAATTACATGCAAGTTTAGACTGTCCTTTGCAGTAATGAGCTTCATAAGGGCAAATCCCATGATCAAGGGCTCAGCACATCAAACCGCCAGTCCCAATGTTTTGGACAACATCAACACCAGTCCAGGCGAGGATGTCCAACACATCCGCACCTTCCCCCAGATCCTCAGGGCTGGGGAGGGGGAGGCTGTAAATATATTTTTTATTATCTGCCCAAATTACTCTGGGATATGTCACTATTTCACTCCAGCCTATACTAACCTACTGTATCTCACTTCCTATTCAAAGTTCCATGCAACTGTGGTGTTTGAACAAATCGACTATAGAGTTGTACCATAAAACAGTTTTTAAAAGAGACAACCCAATAGAAAAATAGACAAAAAAATTGAATAAGCACTTCACAACAGAAGATACCCAAAGGGTGAATAAGCATATGAAAAGCAATGACTTCCATTGATTCAATTTACATAAAGTTCAACAACTGGCAAATTTATCTTTTAGAAGTTTTAGAAATTAGGATAGTAGTTATTGTTGGGAGGAAGTAGCAACTGGAAGGAGGCATGTGGGGGATTTCTCAGTTTTAGAATAGAAGGTATGTCTGCAACAGGTTTTTTTGCGTGTGATTTTTTATTTTTTTACAGTACTGACTATGTTGTGGTTATTTTTCTTGATCTTGATAATGGATACATGGGTGTGTTCAGTTTGTGAAAATTCATTAAGCTGTATATTTATGATTTGTTTGCTTTTCTGTTCATGTATATTATACTTCAATAAGAAGTTCATAAGCACACACAAACACTAAAAAACTCAAACAAACAAAAAACTCTTCACCGTGTGAATAAAAAATAAATTTAAGTCAAAAGCCAGTCTGTAGACCCCCTATTTATGACTTTTATCTATTAAATAGATTAAAATTTTAAATGTTATAAAAAGCATTGGCATCTCACACCAATTAGAATGGCTGCCATTAAACAAACAGGAAATTACAAACGCTGGAGGGGATGTGGAGAAATTGGAACTCTTATTCATTGTTGGTGGGACTGAATAATGGTTCAGCCACTCTGGAAGTCAGTCTGGCAGTTCCTTAGAAAACTAGATATAGAGTTACCCTTCAATCCAGCGACTGCACTTCTCGATATATACCCGGAAGATCAGAAAGCAGTGACACGAACAGGTATCTGCATGCAATGTTCATAGCAGCATTATTCACAATAGCCAAGAGATGGAAACAACCCAAATGTCCTTCAACAGAAGAGTGGATAAATAAAATGTGGTATATACACACGATGGAATACTACGCAGCTGTAGGAAGGAACGATATCATGAAACATATGACAACATGGATGAACCTTCAAGACATAATGCTGAGCAAAATAAGCCAGGCACAAAAAGAGAAATATTATATGCTACCACTAATGTGAACTTTGAAAAATGTAAAATAAATGGTTTATAAAGTAGAATGTAGAGGATCTAGTGATAGATAGCAAATAGTGAAGGGGGAATGATAATCTAATAAGAACAGATAAGTTATTGTGGGTAAACTTAATGTTCTGGGAATGCTCAGGCATGACTGTGGTTTGTTAATTTTGGGGGGGAATGGTAGGAACAAGCTCACAGAAATGTAGTTGCTTTAGGTTACTTGTTTTTCTTATTCCTGTGTTGGCTTATAGTCTAAATATTCTCTAGGAGTAGAGTAAGAACATGTTGGCAGTAATGTAGTTATTATAGGTTATTAGTTTTTCTTATTTCTTTATTTTGTTTTCTTTGAAATGTTTTTTATTGTCTTTTTTTTTAATTTTCCAACAAATTGAAAAATAAATACAACAAAATATATATATATATGCAGAGCACCCCTGAGGAACTGGGGGGAAATGCAGAGGTGTTGGGCTCCCTCACCTGGATGGCTGTTGATGTTCTCACAAGCATTGAGGACTGGCAGGATGATGGACTGAACCCTCTATCACGGGACTTGCCCTTATGAAGCTTGTTACTGCAAAGGAGAGGTTGAACTTGCATATAATTGTGCCTGAGAGTCTCCCGAGTACCTCTTTGTTGCTCAGATGTGGCCCTCTCTCTCTAACCAAGACACCGTGGCGGGTGAAATCACTGCTCTCCCCGCTACATGGGATCTGACACCTAGGGGTGTAAATACCCCTGGCAATGCAGGATACGACTCCCAGGAATGAATCTGGACCCAGCATCATGGGATTGAGAACATCTTGACCAAAAAAACTAAATAAAGTTTCAGTGGCTGGGAGATTCCAAATGGAGCCGAGAGGTCACTCTGGTGGGCACTCTTATGCACTAATAGATAACTCTTTTTAGGTTTTGATGAATTGGAATAGCTAGTAGTAAATACCTGAAACTATCAAATTACAACCCAGTAGCCTGTACTCTTGAAGATGATTGTATAACCATGTAGCTTACAAGGGGTAACAATGTGATTGTGAAAGCCATGTGGATCACACTCCCCTTTATCCAGTGTATGGATGGGATGAGTAGGAAAATGGGGACAAAAAACTAAAGGAAAAATAGGGTGAGGTGGGACAATTTGGGTGTTTTTTGTTTCTCATAATTTTTTATTCTTACTTTCACTTTTTCTGGTACAAGGAAAATGTTAAAAAAATATATCGGGGTGATGAATGAATAACTATATGATGGTAATGTGATCAATGGATTATATACTTTGGATGATTGTATGGTACATGAATAAATTGTAATAAAAAGTAAAAAACTAAAAACAAAAAACAAAAACAAAAAAAGCATTGGAAGAATATTAAAAGTATATTTGGGAGAGATAAACTTTATCATTCCAAATACAGAAATCAAATACAAATCATAAATATGATATCTTTAACTACATAAAAATTATGTACATAAAATAAATGAACAAAGTAAAAATATAGATGGGAAAAGCAGCTGCAACATATATTGTAGAAGACTTAAAATATTGTCAATAAACTTTAAAAATATGTTTATACACTCTTGAGTGGGAATTACGGGTGATGTTTATTTCTTCTTCAGACAATTCCTTACTTTCAAAAATAAACATGTTTAATTTTAAAATCTGAACAACACATAATAAATATTTTTAAACTATAATAGCTGAATATATATTCCTAAACTGAGAAATCTCAAGCCCTCCAAATTTATTCTTTTTGCTTGATACCAGTTGATTTTTTGTACACCAATTACCATGTTTAATGTCACCCATTAACTCATGCTACCTATTCTATGACATTCTGGGTAAGCATTTCTCTCAATATTCCTATGCTTGCCTTCTCAAATTTTGTGCATGCTTTTGAAATCTTAAAGATTATATATATGTGTATATAAAATCTTAGACTTTGCTTGGACTAAAAATACTACTTCTCATAGTCTACAAATGAGCAGTAGCCTTTATTGTTGTCTAAAAGCATAATTTAAATTTAAAATCAGTTACTCTAATCACATGCCGTAGTAAAAATCAATAAAATACGTGCAGCCCTGGAGTAATTGTGTTTTTGATAGATTTTGAGTAACGTGAAAACCAAACTCAACTGAATAAAAGCTTAATCTTCCTTAAATATTAATATAGAGGGATACTAATGTTATATCTTAACAGTTTCTTCTCACCTTGTGATCTTTGCTCCTTTCTAATGTCACTGACTGAGGTTTTGATACTTCTGTAAAACCAGTATTTAATTGTCCCCATATTAAAATATTAGGCCATGAGCTCTGACTATTTTTGTCTACATCACCTTAAATACTTTCTCAGTATAGTCTTTCAAACTGCTTTCACAGTACACCTGTATTGACTGTAGTTGTTATATTCCATTAACCAATACCAGCTATATATCCATATGAGAGTTTGTAGCCTTCTTTCAATGTCCCTTGTGACATAATCAAGTAAACACTAACTGTGTTTACCATTTGTAAACAAGGAAATGATTACTAGTCTGAAATTCTTTAATATTGAATTCTAAATATTTGAAATAAAAGATTAATATCTTCTGACTCCCAGGGATGAATCTGGACCTGGCATCATGGGATTGAGAACATCTTCTTGACCAAAAGGGAGAAGCAAAATGAAATGAAATAAAGCTTTAGTGGCAGAGAGAATTCAAATGGAGTTGAGAGGTGACTCTGATGGACATTCTTACGCACTATATAGATAACACTTTTTAGGTTTTAATGTATTGGAATAACTAGTAGTAAATGCCTGAAACTATGAAACTCCAACCCAAACTTGATTCTTGAAGATGATTGTATGACAATATAGCTTACAAGGGGTGACAGTGTGATTTTGAAAACCTTGTGGATTGCACTCCCTTTATCCAGTGTATGGATGGATGAGTAGGAAAATGGGGACAAAAAACTGAAGGAAAAATAGGGAAGGAGGGGGGAGATGATATGGGTGTTTTTTTTTTGTTTTTTTTTCACTTATTTTTTTATTCTTATTGTCACTTTTTCTGGTACAAGGAAAATGTTAAAAAAATAAATCAGAGTGATCAATGAACAACTACATGATGGTAATATGATCGATTGGTTGTATATTTTGGATGATTGTATCGTGTGTGAATAAATCTTAATAAAAAATCATAAAAAAGATTAATATCTTCTTTGTCATAGAATTGGTATTGGGGAAGAACTACAGAGATCATGAGTTTACCAAATCATGAAAACCATAGAGAACAAGCATTTTAGAAATAATTGGAATGCCTGCAAACTGTTTTTACTGTACTGTCTCTTCTGGTTTCTTTCTCAGTTATTATGTCACCGTGAAACTCAGTTGACATTTTAAAGTTCTGAAGGACAGAGCCACATGTCAATGAACATCTTTTTGACAGGGTGTTGACCAAAACATGTGAATAGGAGAGCCTAGATTCTAACTTGGCTTTTTTCTTCTTCAGTTTGGTTTCCACTTTCTTTGAAGGGCTCTTAAGTCAAGTGCTCAGATTTGTTGAATGAGAAGTAGGCTGTTCAGTATCCTTTATCAGTTTGTCTCTAGCTCCCAATATGTAAACAACTCAAAAAGTAAAGTTAATGTGAGTGTTAAATATTGGAATTTGATAACCTAATAAAAATCATTCAAGAATGCAGCCTATATGGATCAGTTATTCATGATATATTACAGAAGTTTTAAATAAACTTGATTAGAGGGTCTGCCAGTGGCATTTAAAATTCACTTTGTTTTTCTAAGAGGATTATATTCAGCAAATGTTTATTACATGCTTACTATGTGCATGACACAGCAATAGATACTGCAAAGATTATAAAGGTGCATAAGGCACAATTCTTAGACTGTAGGAATGCCAGTATGCATGTTGATTTGGTTCTTTCATGAAGTACCTCTTCTAATTTTACTTCTAAATAAATGGTGTAGTACCTTAACCATGTTCATATTTTTGGAACCTCTAGTTAGAAATGAAAACCAGCTGCCCTATTACATTCACATCCTCCAATTAACTTATTATTTAAACAGTATCTTTAATTGGGGAATGAATATTGCGTATGTCCACAGTATATCAAATATTTTGTAATTCCCAAAATTTTAAGTCTTAATCAGTGTGTTATTTAATTTGTTGCCAAACTACAAGCTGCTAAGGAATGTAAGTACTTAGAGGATAAAACGACAGATTAACTATTAATGCAATATGCCTGCAATAGTTGACACCCTACTTAGCATGACCATTATGTACTACAGCCTACAAAATTATTCTTCATGCTCCCACAGCAGAGCTAGAGTACCATATGGCCATGCTTGTTTTTCATCAAATAATTTTTACATAAACAGCTGGTGAATTGTTTTTATTGTAACAGTGCACATATTTTTGAGACAGGAAGGATTGATGCAACTCGTCACTGCCTGTTTTTATGTCAGTGTTAGGGAGAATTTCAAATTCATATTTTAAAAACATGGACTTTTGTATTCTTGTCACCATGGTCAGTTCATGAGAAAGATGCAGTATTATTGGCATGTTTATAAACTCGAAGCAAGAAATAGAAATTAATCATAAGGGAACTTCAACTTAACATGGCATATTCAGTGTTTTTATTTTTACATTCTCATGAATTTTTAGAGGCAGAGCTGATATGTTTTGGACTACTTTACAGGCAGTTTTAATATGACTATATTTGGTTTTGAAACATAGCTTCAACACATTCTGATAAGTGATATAATAACCAAAAGTTTTTAAGCAGTTTTGTGTGTATCTGTGATTTGAAGACTATTTGCTCCAAAAGAACCCCTCCTGCCTTCCATGACAAGAAATTTCATCTGTTAAAGTCCCCAGTGGGATTAAAAATGCAAATAGAGGCATTTTCTTCCAAATTCTAAATTAATGATGACCACTCCTCAAGTTTTTGTAAGGAGATTACCGCCGTGCTTAGAATGTTAAACTGTAAACCTTTAAACTTTTGAATCTAATTTTGTATTTAATGCTTCAAAAATCTCCTGGTAACCAGAAGCTACTC
Organism: Choloepus didactylus; assembly: GCF_015220235.1. Classification (NCBI taxonomy): domain Eukaryota; kingdom Metazoa; phylum Chordata; class Mammalia; order Pilosa; family Megalonychidae; genus Choloepus; species Choloepus didactylus. The sequence goes on along the minus strand of NW_023637624.1, from coordinate 5,479,172 downwards.
CCATTAGACAACTGGTAAGGATTCATTTATTATTACACCTCAGTGATTCCTTATTCATAGAATACTAAAGATTATAAAATATGTTTCATTAGAGAAAAGAATGAGTGCTTATTATTGCACCATTGAAAAGCTTAGGTCCTTGAGGTCAGAACAATCAAGAATATCTAGCTGTCACATACTAATGGCAAATATGCATAAAATGCAGGATACAGAAGGAAAAAATTTCCCAAGCCCATAGCTTTCATTATAGTCACAAACGTGTCCTTTATATCTTGAATTAATTCCTTATATGAACGCACATACACATTTTCACAGAATATTTTGTTTTGATACAGAAAATGGGAAAAGAAGAAACCACATTTCATTCTGATGATTGAAGAAACTCAGCTGGAACAAGCTTTACAATAGTACAGAACTTGTTACCTAAACATACAATACCTGAAATCATTTGTTTGTGTGGATTTTAACTGATGTCCTACTGTTTCTTTTCTCCCAAATATACAATATTCCAATGGATGTTAAGAAAACGGAATAGGTGAGACAATGCATTTTCGTAAGGGTTTTTTTTTTTTTCCCGGTAAATCCATTCAGATTACTTTTCTAAAAGTTTAGGTCTATGAAGGAGAAAATCAACTTTTATAAATGTTGTTAACTGTGAAATTGAATATGTAACCGTTAGGAGATAATATCTCTGTGGCATGGTTAGCAAATAGCCTTGGATGATAAATATGTTTTCTTCCAGGGCAGAGGGGAAGGCATGCTTACTGCCCATTATATAAGATCCAGGTTTCCTAAATTCAGGGTTCCTTTCCTGTAATGCAACTCACAGTGTGTGCTGGTGTCACCTGGTCCTCTTCACATCACCCTGTGGGAATCAGTGCTTATGGAACCTATGCAAGAAAATGCTGACACTCTGGCTACTGCTATTGCTGTGAGTAATAAAATTCTTTGTATCTTACCCAAGAGCCTCAGGTCTTCTGTCAGTACCCATGAAACTGACACAGGCTAACTTGTTAGCTTGCAAGAAGGTAAAATCTCAAACCCTTCACAGTTCTTGAGAGTAACCACATGTCTCTGTTTGTCCCATTCCCAGTTGAAAAGCTGTTAATAGGCTTTAAAAGTGTAAAAAGAGATACTGTTTAAATATTTCATTTTTCTCCTATGTTGTTTTATGATAAAATTTAGCATGTATCACCAATTTAAACTTCTTCAACTCATTTTACTAGCTTGAGATATACCATTAAAATGTGAGATATGCAATATGGTAAGGAGTGGAAGTAAAGCAAAGATATTTATATCAGCTGTTTCTCAAAGTGACTTTACAACCATTTTGACTTGTCTACTTGAAACACTGCATTTTTTAACAGAACATCAAACTCACTGAGGTTAAGTAATGATAAAAATAAACTATATTGTTACATATATACATATATATATATAACTTGTTTATGTTCATATGTATGTACTCTAAATAACTTTGTCAGAACTGTAAGAATATCGTATACATAATTTGTGGAAGATATATGAATATTTAAGCCACATCACTTACATACAAGCTCCTTACATCACTCACATACAAGCTCCTTTTCTAATTACTTATCCGATTTTTTTCCTTCCTCTCTCTTCTGTGTTTAAGCAGCGTGGACAGTAAAGAAAGATAGAAAAAAAATCATCCTACTCATAATTTACATTGATTATCTTATATAATCCTCTAAAATAGTTGTGTGCAACTTTTAAATAGGATTATATTCAAGAATATAGTGTGGGGGGGGGGGCAGATAAAGGCATTTAGCTACTAAGAATTTGCCTGACTTTCTGTCATGGACGCTCATCCTACCTGCCCCGTCGATTTTTTTCTTCTTCATTTTAGGTACTGCATATTCAAACATGCACTCTTGGTAGAGGGAAAGCACGGTTTTATGTTCCAGTGTGATACTGCAGGTATCAGCAGTGATTTCTGCATACATATGGGCAGCAGTATTACTAATTTCATGTCATATTCATCTAAACTCTTACAGTGCTTGATAGAATGAGAACTATCTTCTGCCTGGATTTCATTAGCATTAGGATTAATTTGCTGGCCCCAAAGTTAATCAGAACACTTGTGCTGGGGGGGTTATAGTTTGTGATAACATCACAGAGTTGTTTCTATCCCCAAGGAATAAGGACCAGCCTGAATAATAGGTACAACTTTATTCAGTCATTTTTATGCAGTTGTACTTGATATCTGGAAGCTAGAATTAGAGTATATTTGTGATTCCTTGAGAAACTTTTCTAGCTTGATGAACTATGAATACTGTTAAATGAGCTTCAGAAATTGTATCAGCATTAATCCATTCTTAAGGATGGTCCCTAAGAAGTCAGATGTAAATAGACTTGAAAAAATAGACTTTTGGCATTCACCATAATACTGTTAGTTTGAGGATATTTGAAGTCCTCTCCTATTATTCCTGATCTCAGACTCAGAAACTCATGAAGAAGGCAATGCTAACATTTGTCCCTAATTTCTAGGCAGTATGCTGAGAAACATAGGTAAGTAAAAAAAGTAATACAAAAATGTTGATGGTTGTTATATCTAGGTTGTAAGATGATGGGAGTATTTGTCCTTTAAAACTAATCCTGTTTTGTCAACAGTCTCAAATCATCCCTGAATCTAACACTTAGTTACAGTATATGGAAAGAGGGTCAGTAATTGTTTAAGGTCAGTAATTGTTTAAGGCTTAAAGAAGGGAGCAGAGGGTAAGCATGTGGGAAATATCAGGACATGAACCAGTGTCAGGATCTAACTTGTTACTGAACAAGGAATTCATGCAACAGGCATCCTTACCCCATCTCTGATACTTCATTCCTGAACTCACAAGGATGCCTATCGTACAAATTACTTGCCCCAATAACGTTAGATTTTAATAGCTGCTTTGTGATTATAAAATCTATGTGAATAACAAAATATGATCTGCATGAGAATGACTATATCAAATGTATGGGTAAAACACAGTGATTAACATGGTGAACAATCTCAAAGAGTGTTAACCTATTTTGAGCAAAATTACCTCTTACCTAAGAGAGAAACAGTCAAAAAAATAATCCTTTCAAGCAATGTCTAGGCAATATAGAGATTAAAAATTGTACAGAGAATATTTCTATAAATACTAGTTTAGGTTGCTAATTTTTCACACACTGTCTCTTACTTTCTGGGGCATAAGCTTTGTAATTACTTTAGCTCACCTAAAGGTATTTATTTGTCATGGTAGTTCATCATTCTCTTTTGTTTAAAATAACTGATGGACTATGTCTCACAATTTATGGTAATTATACAGTAACGTGCTTGCATTATGGTAAAAATGAGAGTTTATTAATAACAGTGTGCATGGTTAAACTACCTACATAATTACTTTGTAAAAGTTCTGGCTTCAAAAAGTTACTCTTCTAGAATGTATTCAGACTTAATTACAAAGCGCTGTTACCTTGTTCTTTTTGTTACTGTGAGCTTTGAGATTTGGTTAATTATGGCCAACAAATATTAAGAACTAATTCTACATAAACTTGAAGAACACACACACACACACACACACACACAATACCATCAAAGCTTTTGGAAAGTGAAAAGAAATGTCAAATTATTCAGACATTTGGTAAAAACCTAAAAAGAAATAAATAATATTTTACTTATTTAAATTTATCAGTTGATTAAAGTAGCTAATTAAACATTATCAATACAAAGATTATCGGGTATTCATGTTTCCTTAAAGATCCTTTTGTTCTATTTTGATACCCTATTTGTATTCTCCCTGCCCAACCCTCCTGCCCCTCCCCCTCCTCTTTTCTTTGTTTTATTTTTTGTCATATTATTATTATTATCTAAATTCATAGCTCATATGCACAGAACTTAACTGTGCAAATGCGTACATGTGTAACCAATATTAAGATATAGTGCAATTACACCATCTCACAAAGATCAGTCATACGTTTCCTAGCCAATTCCAGCACAACTCTCCCTGCACGAGGAGGCAACCACAGCTCCAATTTTAACTATAGATTAGGTCAACTTGTTCTAGAACTCTTAATGGCTTTATTAAGGTATAATTGACATACAATAAACTATATATTTAAAGTATACAATTTGATGTGTTTTGACGTATGTATGCATCCATGTACCCATCATCACAATCAATATAAATAACATATCCATCATCTCCCAAATTTTCCTCATACTCCTTTATAATCTCTCTCTCATCCCTCCCCATCAACAAGCAACCACTTATCTTCTTTCTGTCACTGTATGGTAGTTTTAATTTCCTAGAATTTTATATAAATGGCATCACTCAGCATGCACTCCTTTTTGTTTGGCTTCTTTTCACTCAGAATAGTTATTTAGAAATTCATCCTCGCTATATTGTGCATCAATAGTTTATTACTGAATAATATTCCATTGTATGGATATTCCACAGTTTATCTGTTCATTTGTTAATGGACTGGACATTTGACTTACTTCTGGTTTTTTGGTATTACAAATAAAGCTACTATGAACTTTTGTGTATACATCCTTGCTTAGTCATATGCTTTCATTTCTCTTAGGTAAATACCTGAGCTGGGTCATATCGTAGGTATATGTTAAATTTTTAAGATTGGAAAACTATTTTCCAAAGAAGATGTACCAATTTGCTTCCCTACCAGCAATGCATGAGTTCCTTCATACTCTGGGTAATAACTTGGTATGACCAGTCTTTTAATTGTAGATATTCTAATAGGTGTGTAGTGATATCTCATTGGATTTTACTTTGCATTTCCCTAATGATTAGTTATATTAAACATTTTTATGTGCTTCTCTGCCCTTCATATCTCTTCTTTGGTGAATCTTTTGCCCATTTTGGGGGGATGTTTGTTTTCTTATTACTGAATTTCAAGAGTTCTCTATAAATACTGGGTACAAGTCCTTTATCAGATAAATGTTTTGCAAATATTTACTCACATTCTGTGTTTTGTCTTTTCATTGTATTAACAGTGTCTTTAGAAGAGCAGACATTTTCAATTTTGGTGAAGTCCAATTTTTCAATTCATTCTTTTATGGATTGTCTTTTTGGAGTTGTATCTAAGAAATCTTTGCCTAGCCCAAGTTCACAGTTTTTCTCTTATGTTCCTTTTAGAAGTTTTATTGTTTGGGGTTTTACATTTATGTCTGTAATCCATTTTTAGTTAATTTATTATATGGTAACAGTTTTTGTTTGTTTCTTTTTGTTTGTTTTGAGAGTATGTGGATTTCCAGTTGTCCCAGTTTCTTTTTTTGGAGACTATCTTTTCTTCATGTAAGTGCCTTTACACCAGTATTGGCAGTCAGTTGCCCGTATGTGTTAGGGTCTCTTGCTGGTCTATTTATTCTGTTCCATTGATCTATTTGTCTGTCTTTAAACAAATACCACACTGTCTCGATAACTTTAGTTTTCTAATAAGCCTTTAAATCAGATAATATCACTCCTCCAACTTTGCTTTCCTTTTTCAAAGTCATTTTGGCTATTATAGGTCATTGCATTTCTACATGAATTTTTCAATCAGACTATCAATATGTGCAAACTCCTGCTGAATTTTGATGGAGATTTTGTTGAATTTAGAGATCATTTGAGGAGAATTGACATCATAAAAATATTGTCTTCTAAACTATGGACCTGATATAACTTGCCATTTATTTAGGCCTTCTGTAATTTCTTTGGTAATGTTTTGTAGTTTTCAGTGTACAGATCATTCACATATTTTGTAGTGTTTATTCCTAAAGTTTTAATGTTTTAGGTGGTACTATAGTGGCATTGTTTTTAAATTCAAATTCTTTGCTTGTATATGTGAACAGTCTACTTCTATTGATCTTGCTAAAATTAGTTATTAGTTCTAGAAGCTTTTTAGAGACTACATAGGATTTTCTTCATAGATGATCATGTCTTCTGCAAATAATTTTATTTTTCCCTTTCAAAATGAATGGCTTTTATTTCTTTTTATTGATTGATTACATTGGTTAGATCCTCCAGTACAATATTGAATGGAATGATGAGAGGAGAAGTTTTCTTCTTATTCTTAATCTTAGGAAGAAAGCATTCAGTCTTTCATCATTAAGTAAGACGTTAACTGTTGGGTTATTTGCTGATGCCCTTTATCAAGTTGAGGAACTTTTCTTTTATTTCTACTTTGCTAAAAGTTTTTTTGTTTTTAATAAGGAATTTATGTTGATGTTTATCAAGTGTCTTTCTACACCCACTGAAATAATCATATGCTTGTTCATTTTTTGGTTTGTTAGTAAGGTGAATACATTGATTGATAGTTGAGTTTTAAACAAATCTTGCATTCTGGTGTAAAAGCCATTTGGTCATGACATATTATACTTTTTATTTATAATTGTATCCAATTTACTAAAGTTTTGTTTAGAATTTTTGCATCAGTGTTCATGAGGCATATTGGTTTTAGTTTCCTATTCTTGCAATGTCTTTCTCTGATTTTTGTATCATGGGTAATGCTGATCTAATTAAATAAGTTGGGAAATATTTCCTCTGCAATTTTCCAGAAGTGTTAATAAAATTGGTATTGTTGTATATTCATTATTAACATACAATTTAATTTATCACATTCTACTTTCAAGTAACATTATAGCATTTTAACTACTAAGCTTTAAGAACCTTAAAACAATATGGTTTTATTTCTTACCACCTGACCTTGCTTCTATTTTTGTCATACATTTTACTTTTACCTCTGTTATGAAGTCCATATTACTTCATTGTCACTTTGTCTAAGCAATTATCTGCTTGAAACATATTTTATATATTTATCCATGTAAATAACATTTCTGGTTCTCTTCATATCTTTGTGTAGATCCATATTTCTATCTGGGAACATTTTCCTTCTACCTGATGGACTTCCTTTAATATTTTTTGTAGTGCAGGTGTGCTGGTGATGAATCATTTGAACTTTTGCATGTCTGAAAAAATGTTTATTTCACCTTCATTTTTTTTGTTTCTTTTTCTTTTTCTTTTTTTTTTTTCATTTTTATTGATATTGTTCAGATACCATACAATTATCCAAAGATCCAAAGTGTACAATCACTTGCCCCTGGGTACCCTCATACAGCTGTGCATTCATCACACTTAATTTTTGTTCAATTTTTAGAAACTTTTCATTACTCCAGACAAGAAATAAAGTGAAAGATGAAAGAAAAAAAGAAAAGAAAAGGAAACTCTAATCCTCCCCTATCCCTAACCAACCCCCTTCAACTGTTGACTCGTAGTAATGATATAGTACTTTGTTACTGTTTATGAAAAAATGTTGAAATACTACTAACTGTAGTATATAGTTTGTAATAGGTATATAGTTCTTCCCTATATGCCCCTCTATTATTAACTTCTAATTGTATTGTCATACATTTGTTCTGGTTCATGGAAGTGATTTCTAGTATTTGTACAGTTGATCATGGACATTGCCCACCATAGGATTCAGTTTTATACATTCCCATCTTTTGACCTCCAACTTTCCTTCTGGTGACATATATGACTCTGAGCTTCCCCTTTCCACCTCATTCACACACCATTCGGTGCTGTTAGTTATTCTCACATCTTGCTACCAAGACCCCTGTTCATTTCCAAACATTTAAGTTCATCCTAATTGAAAATTCTGCTCATACTAAGCAACCACTCCCCATTCTTAAGCCTCGTCCTATATCTTGGTATCTTATAATTCATGTCTATGAGTTTACATATTATAATTAGTTCCTATCAGTGAGACCCTGCAATAATTGTCCTAATGCGTCTGGCTTATTTCACTCAGTATATTGCCCTCGAGGTTTTGTTATCAACCCATTTTTTTTTTTTAATATGGTTTTGTTCACTCACCATACATTCCTTCCCAAGTAAATAATCGATGGTTTTCTGCATGGTCATACATTTATGTGTTCACCACCTTCACCATTATCTATGTAAGAGCATCTACATTTCTCCCACAAGGCAGGAGGGAGAGTCAAAGAAGGTAGAGAGGCAAAAGAAAGAGGAAAAAAAAAAAGACAGCTAGGAAGCAGCAAAAGGAAAAATAACCTTAAAACAAAGTAGAATAAAGAATCAGACAATATCACCAATGTCAAGTGTCTAACATGCCTCCCCTATCCCCCCCTCTTATCTGCATTCACCTTGGTATATCACCTTTGTTACATTAAAGGAAGCATAATACAATGATTCTATTAGTTACAGTCTCAAGTTTATGCTGATTGCATCCCTCCCCCAGTGCCTCCCCATTTTTAACACCTTGCAAGGTAGACATTTGCTTGTTCTCCCTCGTAAAAGAACATATTTGTACATTTTATCACAATTGTTGAATTCTCTAGATTTCACCAAGTTACATGGTCCCAGTCTTTATCTTTCCTCCTTTCTTGTGGTGTCTCACATGCTCCCCACCTTCCTCTCTCAACCGTATTCATAGTTACCTTTTTTCAGTGTACTTACATTGTTGTGCTACCATCTCCCAAAATTGTGTTCCAAACCACACACTCCTGTCTTCTATCACCCTGTAGTGCTCCCTTTAGTATTTCTTGTAGGGCAGGTGTCTTGTTCACAAAGTCTCTCATTGTCTGTTTGTCAGAAAATATTTTGAGCTCTCCCTCATATTCGAAGGACAGTTCTGCTGGATACAGGATTCTTGGTTGGCGGTTTTTCTCTTTCAGTATCTTAAATATATCACACCACTTCCTTCTTGCCTCCATGGTTTCTGCTGAGAGATCCGCACATAGTCTTATTAAGCTTCCTTTGTATGTGATGGATCGCTTTTCTCTTGCTGCTTTCAGGATTCTCTCTTTGTCTTTGACATTTGAAAATCAGATTAGTAAGTGTCTTGGCGTAGGTCTATTCATATCTCTTCTGTTTGGAGTATGCTGCGCTTCTTGGATCTGTAATTTTATGTCTTTCATAAGAGATGGGAAATTTTCATTAATTATTTCCTCTATTGTTGCTTCTGCCCCCTTTCCCTTCTCTTCTCCTTCCGGGACACCAATGATACGTACATTATTGTACTTTGTTTCATCCTTGAGTTTCCGGAGACGGTTGCTCATATTTTTTCATTCTTTTCTCCATCTGCTCCTTTGCATGTAGGCTTTCAGGTGTTTTGTTCTCCACTTCCTGAGTGTCTTCTTCTGCCTCTTGAGATCTGCTGTTGTATGTTTCCATTGTGTCTTTCATCTCTTGTGTTGTGCCTTTCATTTCCATAGATTCTACTAGTTGTTTTTTTGAACTTTTGATTTCTGTCGTATACATGCCCAGTGCTTCCTTTACAGCCTCTATCTCTTTTGCAATATCTTCTCTAAACTTTTTGATTTGATTTAGCATTAGTTGTTTAAATTCCTGTATCTCAGTTGAAGGGTACGTTTGTTCCTTTGACTGGGCCATAACTTTGTTTTTCTTAGTGTAGGTTGTAATTTTCTGTTGTCTAGGCATGGTTTCCTTGGTTATCCAAATCAGGTTTTCCCAGACCAGAAGAGGCTCAGGTCCCAGAGGGAAGAAATATTCAGTATCTGGTTTCCCTGCGGGTGTGTCTTAGAAAATTGCTCCACCCTTTGATGCCTCGGGTCACTGTGCTTTTCTGTCCAGCAGGTGACGCCTGTTAGCCTATAATTCTTGCCTGGTGTGAGGAGGTATGGTCATGTTCCCCCAGGCTCTGGGGTCTGGTTCTGAATGGAAAGGGCCCCACCCCTTTCCTCCTAGAGAAGACAGAGCTCCCAGGTGGAGGTCATTAGCATTTCAGTGGTCTCTCTCTCTGCTTGTGCTATCTCCACCCTTCTCCGCTTCACAGCCCTGGAAACTGAAAATGACTGGGGCTTTCTCCACTGAGCCAAAAAAGAAACAGATAGTCCCCTTCAGACCCAGTCCAAGGCGACCCTCCGGCTCTCCCAGGTCAGTCGTCACCCAAAGCCTCTGTCTGTTTTTTGGGGCTGCGTACCTGTAGTGAGCAGTTCACACTCGCTACTTAAAACCCCAGTTGGAGCTCAGCTGAGCTATATTCGCTTGCTGGGAGAGAGCTTCTCTCTGGCACCACGAGGCTTTGCAGCTTGGGCTATGTGGGAGGGGGTCCCACAACTTGGTTCCGCAGGTTTTACTTACAGATTCTATGCTGTGTTCTCGGGCATTCCTCTCAATTCAGGTTGGTGTATGAGTGGATGGTCTCGTTTGTCCCCCTGCAGTTATTCTGGATTATTTACTAGTTGTTTCTGGTTTTTTGTAGTTGTTCCAGGGGAACTACTTAGCTTCCACTGTTCTCTATGCCGCCATCTTGCCCCTCACCTTCACCTTCATTTTTGTGTTAACTTCCCATTCCTCCTGCTCCCCTACCCCTGATGACCTGTATTCCAGTTTCTGTCTCATAAGCTTGCATATTCTTCAATATTTTCTTTGTAGTCACCATGGGGCTCACGTTTAACATCCTACATATATAACAATCTCATTTGCTTTTATCCCAAATTAACTTCAACAGTATACACACAAACTATGTTCCAATAACCCTGTATCCTTCTGAACTTTATGCAGTTCTTATCACAAACTACACATTTAAACATTATGAGTCCACAACCACTGATATATTAGTATGTTTTATGCATTTTCATTTTAGATCCTGTAGGAGGTAAAAGGTGGAGTTACAAACCAAAAATATAACAATACTGCTGGCTTTTATCTTACCCATGGAGAACTTAGCCTTGTTGGAGAACTTTATTTCTTCATGTGGCTTCAACTTATTTTCTAGTCCCTTCCTTTAACCTGCAAAACTCCCTTTAGCATCTCTTATAGGGCAGGCCTATTGATGATGTACTCCCTTAGCTTTTATCTGGGAATGACTTAGTTGCTTCCTAACTTTTGAAAGAAAGCTTTGCCAGATACAGAAATTTTAGTTGGAAAATTTTTGCTTTGAGCACTTTAAATTTATCATCCCACATCCTTCTTGCCTCCATGGGTTTCTGATGAAAACTCAGAACTTGATATTATTGAAGCTCCCTTGTACATGACATGTTGCTTTTCTCTTGAGAATAGCTTTATCTTTGCCATTCTCTCATTATCTCCCTTTATCTTTGCCATTCAGCAGTTTGATTATAATATGTCACAGTGTGGGTTTATTTGGGTTCCTGCTGTCTGGAGTTCCCTGAGTGTCTTGGATGTCTTTCATTAAATTTGGGAAGTTTTCAGCCATTATTTCTTCAAATATTCTCTCTTTCCTTTTTCTCTCTTCTTCCTTCTTCTGGGACTCACATAATATGTATATTGGTATGCTTGATGGTGTTCCACACATTCCCTAGGCTTTGTTCACTTTTCTTCATTCATTTCCCCTTCCACCCTTCAGACTCAATGATTTCAATTGTCTTTTTTTCAAGTTCGTGGGTTCTTTCTTCTCCTGTCTCCAATATACTGGTTAACAACTCTAGGGAATTTTTTTGCTTCTGTACTATGGTCTTCAGGTCTATTTGTTTCCTTTACAAAATTTCCATCTTTTTATTAATATTCTCTTTCTGTTCATCTGTCATTTTCCTGATATCCTTTAGTTCTTTGATTATGTTTTCTATCAGCTCTCTGAACATGTCTAGAAACATTTAAAAAAAATCTTTGTCTGGTATATCCCAGGTCTGGTCTGATCCTCCTCATTAATGGTTTCTAAAGCTTTAATCTTCTCCTTTGCTTGGCCATTGCTTCTTTTGTCTTTGTATGTTTTGTAATCTTTTGGTTTTGGTGCAATGTGGACATTTTGATATTTTAAGGTGTTATTGGTGGAATTTAGACTCTGAGGAGTCTGTTCCTTAAGATTGCATCCAGCTAGTGTCATGACAGATTTTTCCTTGAATGCCAGGAGCTGACACAACAACAACAAAAAGAATAAAATGCCTTCCCCAGTGTTTGCAGATTGACCTGTGCAAGTGTTCTCCTTCACAGCTTATCCATATATTGATATAGAAAATAGCTAGAGGCCAAAGTATAGGGGCTTAACTGGTCCTTCCTGTGCATGTCTTGGGCATGTGCATTTGGCCCTAGGAAATCCCCCATTTACACAGATAGGAATGTCCATCTTCCTTAGGAAATGGTTTCCTTATGGGGTCAGGCACTGCACTATATGGACCATAGCCAGCAAAGCCTTGATTCGGGCAGTAACAACTTTAGTGCTCTCCCACTGTGTTCCATAAGGGAGGTCTGCGAGTTGCCTTATGTATGTGGGAAGTTCTGGGATTGAAAGCCTGAGATGAAGGTTCTGGTTAGGTTCCTCTGGCTTCCACCAGACTGCTCCCAGTATATGCACAAGGGTTATTCTGTTTTCTCCAGAACTGAGATCAGAGACCCACATTTGGTGCTCAGGCCAGCTCCTCTGGGCTATTGCAGATATGAGGAAGGGGCTAGTCAGGAAGCCATAAAGTCCTACTATTTTTAAGTTCTATTTCTCTTGATTTGGTTCTTGCCCTATTACTGCATCCTGTTTTCTGAAGCTCTGAGAAAGTTGTTCCTGTTAGTTCTTGCTAGTTGTTCAAAGCTTCTATGAGAGGATGGAGTCCTGGAGCTTCTCACTCCACCTTCATGATTGGGGTGGGCTTTCCACTTACATATATTTTTACATTTTCAGTTCTCTCTTTTCATTATGGGTGGCTCCAATTGTTATGTCTTCAGATTCACCACTATTTTCTTCTGTAATGTATGATTTGTTGCTAATACCACATAGTGTATTTTTTCATATCGCACTTGGTAACATTATAGTTTTCACCTCCATGAATTTTATTTGGGTCTTTAATAATTCTATCAACTTATTGACCATAAACAACACAATTATAATAACTTTGTTAATGTCTTTGCTTGCAAATTCTTACATCTGTTTCAGCTCTAGTTCATCATGGATTACATTTTATTGCTTCTTTGAATTCCTGGTACTTTTTTATTGGTTGGGAGACATTGTCAATTTTATCTGGTTGGGCACTGGACATTTCTGTATTCCTATAAATATTCTTGAACTTTGTTGTGAGGTGCAGTAAGTTACTTGATAATGGATTGAACTTTGGGGGTCTTGCCATTAATATTTGTGAGTATGGACAAGAACAGTGTGCAGTCTAGGACTAATCATTCCCCGATAGAGAAACAAGGATCTTCTGGGTACTCTACCCAATGCCTTGTGATCTTAGGGTTTTTTTAATCTTTGGTGTGAGCATGCATTATTCCTGGCCTGAAAAAATGCCAGGCACTGTTAACCCTGAGCTTTTTATGTGGTTCTTTCCATGACCTCAGATAGGGTCCTTGCACTCATGCACTGATCCATATTTGGCTAAATATTCAAGGGGGATCCTTTGCTGATCTCTGGAATTTTCTCTCTGTGTAGCTCTCTACTCTCTAGTGCTCTGTTCTGCAAATTCTATCTCTCTTGTTCTTCTAGATTCTCTGTTCCATGTCCTCAACTCAAGGAATTGGGTGCTTCAAACTCTCCATCATAATTTATTTTAACAATAGTCCTATTCCCGCTGTCAGTTTTGTTTTTGTTTTTGTTTTTTTTTTGTTTTGTTTTTTTTTTCCAAATCAAGGAACTGAATATAATTGGTTCTGTTTGGGAATTCTCTATTCTATATTGGTTCTGTTTGGGAATTCTCTATTCTCTATTCTCTATTCAAATTCAGAATTTGTCTATTTGTCTACCCCTATACTCATACCATGAAGTCCCAACTGCTATAGCCTTTTGGTAATTTTTGTTATATTGTAGAATATGTCCTTTTATTTTCTTTTTCAAGAGTGTCTAGGCTATTCTTTGTCATCTGCATGTCAATTTAAAATTTAGAATCAGCTTGACCTTGTCAAGTTTCACAAACTCCCCCACCTCCCCCCACACACACACATCCTATAAGGTGTTTGAATGTGATTGCAGTCAATCTTTTTTTTTTTTAATTAAATTCAGTTTTATTGAAATACATTCACACACCATACAATCATCCATGGTATACAATCCACTGTCCACAGATGATAATATAGTTATGCGCTCATCACCACAATCTATCTCTGAACATTTTCCTTACATCAGAAAGAACCAGAACAAGAATAAAAAATAAAAGTGAAAAAAGAACACCCAAATCATCCCCCATCCCACCCCATTTGTCCTTTAGTTTTTATCCCCATGTTTCTACTCATCCATACACTAGATGAAGGGGGTGTGATCCACAAGGCCTTCACAATCACACTGTCACCCCTTGTAATCTACATTATTATATAATTGTCTTCAGGAGTCCAGACTGCTGGGCTGGAGTTTGGTAGTTTCAGGTATTTACTTCTAGCTATTCCAATACATTAAAACCTAAGAGGTGTTATCTATATAGTGCATAAGAATGTCCACCAGAGTGACCTCTCGACTCCATTTGAAATCTCTCAGCCACTGAAACTATTTTGTCTCATTTTGCATCCCCCTTTTGGTCAAGAAGATACTCTCAGTCCCACGATGCCAGGTCCACATTCATCCCTGGGAGTCATATTTGATTGCAGTCAATCTTGAGATTAAACTTGGGAAGAATCAACAAGTTTACAATATTGACTCCTCCATCCATGAATATATTGTATTTCTCTCTTCAGGTATGTCTTCCTTAATTTTTCTAAATAGTATTTTTATATTTTTGTAGAGTTTTTACATTTTTTATTAGATTTATTTTATGTGCTGATTTTTATGGCAGTTTACAGGTTATATAATGTTTAATTTCATTTTCATACTTTGTTGGTACAGAAACAATTTTTATATATTGATTTTATACCCAGCAACCTTTATATACTTTTATATTGATTGAATGGTTTATCTTTAGTTCTTTTGGATTTTTCTCACACACAGCCTAATGCTGTTAATCATGAAAGCTTTATTTCTTATTTTCCACTCCTTAACGTGTTAATTTCATCTGCTTCCCATCACTGCACTTGTAGGTGCTTCTATTACAATATGGAATAGAAATGGTGATCCCAGTCATTCTTGGTGTATGGTCATTATAGAAAGGTCAAAAGCATTGCCACACAAAACAATAATTAATTAAAGCATGTATATCATATATGTCTTACTACAAATGAGGGTCAAAATAAAATGAAAATCACTGCACTGTACTATGCAACCTAACATTAGATGATGTCAAGATTTGGGTCTCACAAAATTGAACAGAACTGCCTCTTCCTTGTACAAACTAGATTTTTTAGAACAGAAGGTTCCCCAAAGTCTAAATTTGGCTGGTGAACAGACCTCATTGATCAGTGCATTTTTTTGGACAGCTCACTTCCTGTCCTGGACCCCCGACTTGTGCTGCAGTTTCTCCACCTCACATCACTCCTGAGATGCCCAACCTTTGCACGGGTTTCAGTTGAGGAATTGCTCAGCACTTACTGAGAGGTAGTATTTTCTAAGGAGCCTTTAATCAAGGACCCAGGAGCAAAAATGAGAACTCCCTATCCCCAAAGAGAGGACATAAGGTATCATCCCCCACCCAAAAATACTGGGTACCACAGAGTCATGTTCCAACTTGCCCTGCCCCTGTTGTCAGGGCTGGGAGGCCCGGGCAGCAGTTGCCGGATGTGATCAACCTGACTTCCGTCTCTGGAGTCTGTGGGTGGTGAGGCGTCGGTATGAAGAGACAGAAATCATCAAAGGAAGGAGTCAACGTCTGGCCAGGAGGTAAGATAAAGACCCCATGAGAGCTTTGAGAGAATCCACTACCCCAAGAAGATAGCGTCCCCACAGAATTTCACCCCTGCTGTCAACCCTGGTAGGCCCCGGTCAAGGAACGGCGTTATAGTGCCCTCTGAATTCTCCCTGAAGGGACACAGGTGAGGGCACCGGACTAGTGTGTCAGCATCAGACCAAAAGAGGGAGGAGTCCTAGACCCTGCCAGGAGTCATTGAAAGTCCCTTGTGTAAGTTCTAGGAGAATTCCCCCCCATCCCCATGGAGTCTAAACTGAGACCGGCACTTGCTGTTAACTCCGGGAGGCCCTGGACGTGGCTCAACCTAGGCGCAGCTTCAGTTCGCCTTCTGGCTAATTTGGGATGGGGAGTGAAGGCCTTCGTCAAAGTCTGGCGGATTCAGGTCACCAGAGGGAGGCATTACAGGCCCAGCCAGAAATCAGGTTCAGAACCAAAGGGAGAACTGAGGGGACCCTCCGCACATCAGAACGAAGGGGAGGCTTCAGTGTCAGGGCCTGTCTCTGTGGGCTGCCCTGGGAGGCCCTGGCCATATCTGTCATTCTGTGTTCCCCATGACTGCCTTCTTGGAGATATCATGGGGAGGAGGCCTTGGTCTGATTAGTATAGATCTCAGATGTGCAGAGGAGATGGCATCAGGCAGTCACGATGAGGAACCAGAGGACTGAGGAGACCAGTCATCTGGAAACACAGAGGGTTGCACAGAGCCATACATGGGCTGTCAGCCATGGGGGATAGGTTAGGACGAGGCCTCCCTAACCTCTTCCTCAGGAGTCTCAGAAATGTGAAGACCTCGTTCTAAGGCACAATTCTTAGGTCAGCAGAGGGAGAAGTTCCAGGCCCTAATGAATATTGAGAACCCTGATTACCACAGGACAGAGAGGGTCCCACTGAGCTCTGCCATTGCTGTTACCAAAAGATGTCCCCAGGCAGGTATAATCAGATGAGGCTCCACCTGATCATACCAGGTGAGGGCCTTGGTATGAGGGGGTCAATATCAAAGTAGTGGAGCAGAGTGATTCCATCTCCTGCAGAAGTCAAGGTGATATCCCTGAATGGGAACTAATAAAAACATCACTCCCCAAGAAGAGAAGCGTCTTCATGGAGTTCAAAACTACCAGTCTCTCCTGTCATCCTTAGAAAGACCCAGGCAAAACTGGCAGACAACGGCACAAAGCTCACTCTAATTCTGTCCATAGCATACTGAGGGGACAGGCTGATCAGGGAATAGGAGCTTGTGGGTTCCTAGAGCAGTGACCTTGAGGAAACCTGCAGAGTCCACCTTCATCCAGCCCAAGGTAGTGTCTCCCTGCTGAATAATCTCCTCTCTCCTTCAGATTCCCTCAGTCGTCATGCCTCAGGGTCAGAAGAGTAAGAATCGTGCTCGTGAAAAACGCCGCCGGGCACGGGAAGAAACTCAGGGTATGCTGGGTCCTCAGGCTACTGCAGCAGTGGCAGAAGAGCCCCAGGTCTCCCCATCTCCTAGGTCCAAAGATATTCTCCAGGGCTCACCTGCTGCTGAGGCATCTAGTACTCCACAGGGTCCTCAGAAAGTCCCATCCACTGTAACTCCTGCTGCAGTTGCCCTATGCCCAAACTCTGATGAAGATACCAGTGACCAAAAGGAGGAAAGTCAAAATCCATCACAGGTCCAGCCTACCATTCAGCATTTTCAGAGAGGCCCTATAGATAAGAAGGTGGGAATGTTGGTGCATTACCTGCTGTACAAGTATCAAATGAAAGAGCCCGTAACAAAGGGAGACATGCTGAAAAATATAATCCAAACGTACAAGAACCACTACCTTCAGATCCTGAGGAGAGCCTCTGAGCACCTGGAGCTTGTCTTTGGCCTTGACATGAAGGAAGTGGATACCAGCAAGCACACCTATGTTCTCGTCAACAAATTGGAAACTAGCTATGGGGGGGGGGGCGGTAAGTGAAGACAGAGGCTTGCCCAAGACAGGCCTGCTGATGATGGTCCTAGGGGTGATCTTCAAGAAAGGCAACTGTGCCACTGAAGAGCAAGTCTGGGAAGTGTTGAATCTGTTGGGAGTATATGCTGGGAGGAAGCATTTCATCTTTGGGGATCCCAAGAAGCTCATCACCAAAGATTTGGTGAGACAAAGGTATCTGGAGTACCGGCAGGTGCCCAACAGCGATCCTCCATCTTATGAATTTCTCTGGGGTCGAAGAGCTCATGCCGAAACCAGCAAGATGAAAGTTCTGGAGTTCTTGGCCAAGGTCCATGATACCATCCCCAGTGCCTTCCAATCCCGGTATGAAGAAGCTCTGAGAGATGAGGAAGAGAGAGCCCAAGCCAGAGCTGCAACCAGGGCTCGCATCAGTGCCATGGCCAGTGCACGTTCCAGGGCCATGTCCAGCAGCTCCTCCTGCCCCAGGTGAATTGGGCAAGATTCTTCACTTTTTGTTTGAGGAGGGCAGTCAGAGTTCTAAGTTGTGGAGGATTTTTGGTGGGGCTGGTGACAGCACAGAAAATATCATGTTTGTTTTTCTGTTTTGTATGGTAACATGGATACTTTTTTTCCAAAATGTTGTTTCTTTTAATACATGGTTTCATTATCTTCAGAATCCAAATTTAAGAATTATATTGATCACACGTTGACTAATGTTAATGAAATTTGGAAGTAAGAATTTACTATTTTGTAGAACAAATTGGGAAACTTTCCACATCATTTAGTGAACTGGAACAAGATGACATGACATTGTATAGGCATTTCCTTAGAAAGGTAAAGATCTCAGTAAAATAGTCAGGACCAAGAAATAGGGAAAAGAAATAAAAGAAGGTAAATGCATGGTTTCCGTTTTCACTTTCAGTGTGTTCTGTAAAATTAACTGTATTGCTTACTGATTGCAGACTCTTTGAGGTGATGAAATACTTGTGGTAATGGATATTGGTGATGGTAACACAGTATTGCTAATTAATTAATACTGCTGAGCTATACACTTAAAGGTGGTTAAAATGGGAAATTTTGAGTTGTATAAATGTTACTGCAATACAAAAATAAAAAAGATATATACCTGTATTCACCTAACTTACTCAAGAATGTACTGGATGTTAAATAATAAATAATAAGAACTCTTCCTCACTGGCTCTTTATTCCTCAAACATTAGTACTGGGAATTATAGGATAATGAGGACCCAGCCCATGGCCATAGAATTTTGGAGTAGAAGTGATCAAAAAAGGAAGATGGTGAGATACCCCCTAAGATTTAAAGGGCAAGTCAAGAGAAGGGATGAGGGCTTGCAGGGTCCCAGATGAGAACGGTCCAATTTAAATGCCCTGAGGCAAACAGGTGTGGAAACTTGAGAAACTGCAAGTCCTTCAAAGTGAGTTAATTTTAAATTAAGGGGTGATCTTCACAAAGGGCGACTGCGCCACTGAAGAGCAAGTCTGGGAAGTGTTGAATCTGATGGGAGTATATGCTGGGAGGAAGACCCTCATAAGGGTTGCTTCACAGTTGAGAGACTAAAGCCCAAAATGGCAAACGGCTTTTAGTGGTTACCTTAGAATCATGGATAAACTGGAGAAATCCCCAACTGGGGCAGGGTTGAGAGATGTCCTGTGCTCTTGACCCAGTGCAGTTAAACAGTTTGCACAAACTACGCATTTTGTGCACATCATCCTGGGGGAGTTTCTGAGAAATGAGAGTGGTACTCCCTTGAGGTGAAATGCTTAGAAGCCGCTGTACTGACACTCTTCGCCTTGGGCTGGGAGATCTAAAGCACACAGCATTAAAAAGCATTATTAGATTATCTTGAATGTAATTTGGCAAACTACCCCCTAGCTTTTAATGGGGGTGAAATAAATGCAAATCAGTGTAGTTTGGATTAAACAGTAACTGGTGGGAGAAAAGGAGGTTGTCTTTGACACAAATTCTAGGAGCCATGGGTTGCGTCCGGGTGCATCAATTGCATCCAGGTGGGCAGGTCACCCCCACACCCATATTAAATAACATATCCTAAAATGGGAGAAACATTATTTATTTAGTTTTACTTGTTAACTGCCTTTTGGCTGATTTGGTGGGTGTTTCAGTTTGCTAAAGCTGCTGGAAGGCAATATACCATAACTGGGTTGGCTTTTAACAAGGGGGATTTATTAAGTTCCAAGTTACAATTCTAAGGCTATGGACATGTCCAAGAGGATACCTTCTCTGGAGAAAGTCTGCCCGCATCCAGGGTCCCTCCATCACATGGGAAGGCACATGGCCAGCATTTCTGGTCCTTCACTCCTGGGTTTCATTGCTTTCAGCTTCTGATTCCAGTGGATTTCTCTCTGAGGGTCTGTGTTGTCTCTTAGCATCTCCAGAAATAGGTCTGCCCCACAGGGATGGATTATAAACAACATAGCTTTTTCTGGGGTACATAATAGCTCAAAACTACCACAGTGGGCTTTGTCATAGAGGGTTGAAAATTATCTGGAATCTCCTGAAAATAATAAAAATCTCCAGAGGGAATGTTGGTAAGGTCTGGAGTGAAAAAAGTAATTGTAACAACTGCCATTTATTAAAAACCAATCCATGCCACACTGTGCCAGGTGCTCTACATGCATTACATATATCCCAGCTGTCCTAAAAGACAGGGCTTATCCAGTCCACTTTACAGACAAAGAACCTAGGGCTCACACTGCTTTGCAATTTTCCTTAATTCGTTTGGCTCTTAAGTAAAAGAATTGGGACTTGACCCCAGGTCTGAATTCCTCCAGAGTCCACAGGTTTCCACTCCTTCCAGCCTGAGGCAGAGCTTCTGTTCCTTAAGTCATTTTATTTTTCACTACTCCATAAAGTCTCTCACGCAGAAAAAGAGGATCTTGTGGCCAATGTATGGAAAGCTTGTGTAAGAAGGAAGGTGAAAATGAAAGTATACATTGTTCGGGGATAGTCTGTCAGTTTCATTAGCCTAGAGTCACACTGCCCATAATCCCAGCGTTCCTTGTGAGCCCACACTGCCCAGGGGCTGGCACATGTGGTCAGTCCCCACACTTTCCCCTGTAACAGCACCTTACCCCGGGTCTTCCCAGTGTGCTTTCCTGTCCAAACTGGATCCTGACCAGCTCTTCACTCTTCACTGCTTCCTCCTCTGAGACAGCACCCGGCTCCAGGGCAATAGACAGCCCTGAATTATCTGCCCACCCCCTGACATAGAACATTCCACCTCCCTGCAGAAGTCCCCTGGATGTCCCATCCCTTACCCTGGAGTCCCTCTGAAAGCAACAGCCCCCTCCACATAATGATTCACTTTGGACACTGAAGATTAGTCTCCTGCTCATTGCCCCTGGACACGTCCACCACACTCAAAAAGTTTTTTTTTTTTTCAAAATTGGCTTGTGAGTAAACTCGATTTGGCACAGAATATAGTACTTTTGTGGATATAACCCTGAAGTTAGAGAGGAAGTTTTAGAAAGCAGATGAGGTTAGAAAAAATAGATTTTAATCAGTAACTTATAACTGGCTACTGAATACATACACTGATGATTGAGTTTAACTACATCGTCAAAACCAAAACCTCCTTTGTAAGTGGGAGATGAAGCACCATAGAATTCACTGTGTAGCAGCCACATACAGAGGCTGAAGTCCTTAAAACCCCAGAATCCCTCCAAGGTGTTATAATAGTTTTCTATTTCTGCCATAACAAATTACCACAACACACACTTATTATCTCATATTTTTGCAGGTGAGAGCCTGGGTTGGCTTCACTAGTTTCTCTGCTCCAGGTTTCATAAGGTCTAAATCAAGCCATTGGGCAGCTAGGTGTGCCAGTTTGGTTGTATTTTGTCTCCCAAAACTCCATGTTCTTTGATGCAATCTTGTGGGGGCAGATTTATTAGTGTTGATTAGGTTGGAACCTATTGGCTCAATGTTTCCATGGAGAAGTGACTCAATCAACTGTGGGTGAGACCTTTCATTGGATTATTTCTATGCAGGTGTTACCCTACCCATTCAGGGTGGGTCTTTATTGGATCACTGGAGTACTTTAAAAAGAGCCACACAAGCCCAGAAACAGAGCAGCTGTGAGTGACATTTTGGAGAGCAAGTGAGAGTGACAATTTGGAGCTGCAGCTAAGATAGGAGGAAACACCCCAAGAGCAACATTTTGGAGAATGCCATTTTGAAACACAACCTGGGAACAAGCGGACACCAGCCACATGCCTTCCGAGCCAACAGAGGTTTTCTGGACGTCAATGGCCATCCTTCAGTGAAGGTACCCTGTTGTTGATTGCCTTACCTTGGACACTTTATGGCCTTAAGACTGTAACTTTGTAACCAAATAAACACCCTTTATAAAAGCCAATCCATCTCTGGTGTTTTGCAAAACAGCAGCAGTAGCAAACTGGAACACTAGGCTCATATCAGAAGGCTTGGGAAGAATCTCCTTCTATGGTCATTAAAGTTGTTGGCAGAATCCAGATACTTACAGTTGTAAGGCTGAGGTAACTGTTTCCTTGCTGGTTGTCAGCTGGGGCTGCCATGGTTCCTAGAGGCCTCTCTCCAGAGTGTTCACATTTGGGCCCCTACATCTCTGAATCAGCAATTACATGTTGACTCTCTTCGTGATTGAAATATCTCAAACTTCCCTTTCTGCTGCATCTGTCTTGCAGCCAGAGAGAGTTCTGTCCCTATAAGGATTCATGTGATTAGATAGGCCTACCCAGATAATCCAGTATAATCTCCCCATCTTAAAGTCAGTTAAGAACTTTTACTACATCTGCAAAATCCCTTTGCCATGTAACATAAGATAGTAATGGGTTCCAAGTATAAAGGCAGGGAAATCTTTGTGGAGCTATATTCAGCCGAATCCAGAGGCAGAAAATATTTCTGTTGCGAACATACATGCTTCCATAAGAAAAGAAATAATAATTCACCATGCTTCAAATGTTTTTGTTTGTAGTGCCCCAGGGAGAAATTCTGGTTTTACAGTGAGCCTAATGGCACCTGTATAAGTTTTCAGCCATGTTCATCAGAAAGCAGAGATTCAGAAATTAAGATTTTGATCATGCACCCCAAGGAAGAAGAGATTATGGGGCTTATGACAAAGGTCATCATGGAAACATGCTATTGAGTGAAAAAGGGTGCACCCTTCCTGAAGGATCCTTTTGAAAACAAAGATGGGTGTGATCCTATCTTTGAAAATTGGTGTGATCCTATCTTTGAAAATACCTGTCACATATAAGCACTAGAAAAAGTTTGCACAGTGCAAGGACAATTGATCTTATCGGCCCAAGAAGGAATAGGCCTGTTGTCATAACAAATTATTACAGCATATCTTTATTGAGCACCTATTATGTAACAGTTTATGGGAGAAACTGCAAGTACTCATTCACATTGTGCCTTGCTCTCCTTCCTGGTCATAGGGACATTATATTGCCCATTCCACTTGTGACTACACAAGGCACACTGAAATATGAGCAGAAGCAGTGTTAATCACTTCTAGGCAAAGGCATTTGAGAGCCATTATGCCACCCTCATGCTTTTGGTTCCATTCAGCAGCAAACATGGAGACCCCGTGTTAAGATGTGGCCCAACATGATGGCATCAGCCTGGATCCGTGGGTAACCTGACATCTGAGAGCTTCTGCCAGCCCATAGTGGATTTTATATGCATGAGATAAAACTTTGGTATTGTTAAGCCATTCATATTTCAGGCTTTTTCCATTCCTTCTGCTAACAGTAATTTTATGTCTAACACACAGCTAGTATTTCTATTGTTAGGCTTATTTAAATATTTTAATCACAAAGGTAATAGTGGGTATATATTTGCTGCCAAAAAATTCTAACAATATGGGTAAATCAGAATTTCTCTTCCTTAATATATTCCTCCAAAATTCAGCCATTCTTCACAAGCAACCACAATTAAAAACTTTGTGTGTATCCACTTAAAATTTATTCTAGGCTTTCTCTTAGATAGATGTGCTATGAAAATACATTGTATGTTTTTAACAGACATACATAACTACGTATATATTGTTCGACCTCTTACCCTTGCCACTTAATAAAACAAATGCAGAATCTTTCCATAACAGCACACGTATATCGACCCCATTCTTTTAACTACTCCCTAGAATTCTAAAGTATGAATGTGACATAATTTGGCCATTCACCTGTTTCCGTTTGTGGCTATGATTAACAGAAACGAAATCAACATTGCTGAACATGAATTTTTGGACAAATGTGCATGTTTTCTTTTAGGAAAGGCATAGCAAAGTGCAAATTGAATTAAAGAGGACAGAATATGACAAGTACAGATTTTGCTATATATCGCTGAAACTCCATTCCAATAATGCTGTATCACTTTTTATTTGCATATATTAATGTATGTGACTATCCTACATATTTTATTTTATTAACCTTTTACATTTTGGTCAAACTTTCACATGAAAATATATGTTCTCATGTTATTTTAATTTGTATTAATTTTAATAATTTTCACTTAATTTAATCTCTTTTCTCATTAGTCTGAGCAGAAGGTTAGTTTAATCCCTCACCCATATAAAGCAGGACTGTGAAGTATTATCTTGAGTACCAGGATACCTCTGGCATTCTTTAAAATTCTGAAATCTCAATAGGACACTTACTCTGAGAAACATGGATTTGATCATAATGACCAGGTGACAGGGAATGGATTCAGACTGGAGAAGCTCAGCTAACAAGGATCATCAGGGGGTCCTCAGGGGAAGAACAATTCCAAGAGTCCATGACAGAGACCATGTGTAAGAAGAATGTCAAGAGAGCCCCAAGCAAGCTGCCAGTATAGGTTCTGAATCAAAAGTTCATCACAGGGTAGAAAGTATCTGTCAGGAGACTTGGTGGAGGGTCTAAAGGAGCACCCTGGACAACGTGTATGAATAAGCTTAGGAAATCTCTGCACTATCATCACCAACCTAAGTTTCAGTGTGGTGTGAGTGAGAGGATCCACTGGATGAAAGGACGGGAGGCATGCCAGATCCCCTACCCACTGTCAGGCAGACTCTAGCTGGCTTCCCTGCATCACCTAGTGATATTATTGCTGGATTCTGGAATAGCTATAAATCTTGGGTTTTCTGGAAGTTCACTGCATCCTTGTCAGCATACTAGGGCTTGAGAACTGTTTTGATGCCTGATGGAGAAGGGTCTTTCTTCCCCCGTGTACAGTGATCCTACTCAACCAAAGTTGGGGCTGTGTGAAGGAGCAGGGTTGGTGATTGATGACAACCAAAACAGGCCAAGGATTACCAACAAGTAGTGGAAGGGGGTGTGCAGCAGCAATGAGTGGGAAATTTAATGGGGAATTCTCTGAAGCTAGTTACCTCAGTGACTCTGCAAATGAAGGACTGAGTGTGAACATGTCTTAAGAAAAAAGCTAGTTGCTATCCCCAGATCAGACTGCCTCTCAGGGTTCCTGAGTTCTTTGCAAACCAGAGGGCAAATGTCCTGTAGCTGTGTTTGGTGGCCTACGTTGCTACTGACGGCAGTAGGTGGCCAGCCCATGGTACCAATATTTACTGGCTGGATGGAGAATTGTTGATTGTGCAGTTCCTTGCTAAATTAACTGTGGGCAATGACGATATGTGGGGCCTAAAGATCTATCTCTATAGATCTCTATAATTTTAATAGTACCCTGACTTGGTTAATTTGAAAATGAAAACAATAAATAAAAAAGATTCTTAACTGACCATTCCCAAAGTCATTACACGATCTGTAGTATATTTAAATTATCTTTAACTGTGAAGTGAGTGCATCTGAAGGAGGAAGCGGGTCAGGAGAAGGAGGGTCTCAGGCCCTTTGAGAAGATGAGAATCCTGAGTGAGGCCTGATCGAACCACCCACCCAGGAACAATGGGGGTCACACAGTGTCCCACCCTTGTTACTTGTTAGAACAAGGTGCCCCTTAATGTCACCCTCTGGTAACTCAATGTTTGGTGATTGAAGGGATGGGATGGTGGAGTAGGGGGAAAGAGCCTCAGTTTAAGGTGAACTGACTTAGGTCAGCAGATAGAGGAGTCTCAGGTCCTGCCATAAGTCAATAAAAGACCTCCGTGTGAACTGTGTGGAAATCCCCCTCCCAAAAGGGAAGGGACCTCCAGAGAGCCCCGCCCCCCTCCCCTCAGCACTGGCGTGCCCAGATGTGGGCGGCCGGAAGTGGCTTCTCTTAACTTCCTGCCTCTGAGTGACGTCTGAAGGGTGGGCGTGGCATCAGGTCACTTCAGAGAGGAGACGTTCCAGGCTCTGACTGGAATTAAGGTAACCCCAGGAAAGATTTAAAAGCACCCCCTATACCAAAAGAGAGGGGGCCCCACAGAAAGCAGCCCGCTGTAAGCTCTGAGAAGCACTGACAGGGATGGCCTGACATAGTGCCCTCTGAATTCTTCCTCTGGAATACTCAGGGAGATGGTAAGATGGGCCAAGTTGCTGGCATCAGGCCAGCAGAGGGAGAAGCCTCCAGGCATTTCAGCAGTAAAGGTGAAGACGCTGAGTGAGATCTGAGGGGAAAACCGACCTCAAAAGAGAGGGTCACTCACAACCCCGCCCGTGCTGACAGAATTAAAGGGTCCCGATTGGGGTTGCTGGATGTGACAAACTCCGACGTCAGCTTCTGTTTCTTGGGAAAGTGAAGGGATTTCTGTGAGGAGGCTGTTAAAGATCAATAGAGAAAAGATTCCAGGTTCTGCCAGGAGATAAGATGAGGACAACTTGTGAGGTGTGAGGAGACCCTAGCGATTCAGGGCAGGAATCGCCTGATGTAGCTAGCGCCCTCTGACTTCCCGCTTTGGGTCATCAGGGAGATGACGGACGGCATTGGATCAGGTTGTCCAGCTCAGGCCAGCAAAGGAAGGAATCCCAGGTCCTAACAGCAGTAAACGTAGGACGCTTGGTGAGGTCTGAAGAAAAACCCACTTCAACAGAGAGGTGATAGCGCAGACCTCTGCCCCTGTTGTCAGCTCTGGGAGGCCCCACGTGCGGTTCATTAGATACGAGGAACCGCGATTTCCACTTCTGGCATCTCAGAGAATTGAAGGCTTAATTGTGAGGGGGCAGCATCAGATCAGCAGAGGAAAGAGTGCAAGGTCTTGCTAGGAGATATGGTAGAGACCCTAAGTGACGTGTGAGGGGGCTGACTATGCCAAAAGAGAAGGAGCCCCACAGAGTACCGTCCCTGGTGAGAGGCTCGGCCAAAGCAGGGGTCGCCTAAGGTAGCACGCACTGAGCGCCCTCAGAATTAGCCCTGTGGGAACTCGGAGAAGTGAGGGCATTGAACCAGCCTGTTGGCTTCAAGCCAGCACAGAAAGGAGCCAGGCCCAAATAGAATTAAAGAGGAGATTCCTGACTGATGTCTGAAGGAAAGATCCACCCCATAATAAAGGGGGTCCTGGGCAAGGTTTCGGCAGCCCTGGGAGGCATCGGGCAAGGTTGTGAGGCTGAGGTACTCTGGCACCTTATCTTGGGGTAGGTGGCGTGTTTCAAGAATGTGTGGTCCTTGTCTGAGAGGGCATCCTCAGGTCCTGAGAGAGAAGAGTCCCAGGCACTTCCAGCAGTCAATGTGGGGACCCTGAGAGAGGACTAAGGAACTACCCACACCAGAGCAAAGGCAGTTGCACAGAGTCAGGCCCTTCCCACTTGGCCAGCCCTGGCAAGCCCTGGGCAGTCCTGTCATTCTGAGCCCCCACCTCCCACCCCTGCTCCCACACCCTCCTGAGGATATCTGGGAGATGAGTTCATTGGTATGATTGCTATAGGGCTCAAGTCTGCAGAGGGGAGGGCACCGGAGAGTAAAGCTAAGGCGTCAAGAAGAGGAACCTGAGGACTGAATAGACAACCCACCTCAGGGCAGAGGGGGTTCCACAGAGCCCTGTACCCTCTCTCAGCTCTGGGAGACTCCATGCAGGGCTGTCAGTCTGAGATGCACCCTCTCTTCTGGGGAGGGGATGTTTCAGGGAGGTGAGTGTACTGGTCAAAGGGAGCAGTCTCAGGTCAGTCGAGGGGGGACCAGGCAGCAAGGTGCAGCAAGGTGAGATGCCCCAACCCCTGAAGAGAGAGGATATTATATACCCAACCTACCTGGCCCTGCTGTAAGCCCTGGGAAACCCCAGGCAGGTGTGAAAGAAGGAGGTGCACCCTCACTGGTACTCAGGATTTCAGAGAGCTATAAAACTTTGGTTTAAGGGCATAGATCTCAGGTTGACAGAGAGGGGGTCTCAGGAACCGCCAGGAGTCAAGGTCAGGATCCTGCGTGAGGACTGAGGGGACCACCCACCACAGAAAAAAAGAGGTTCCTTAGAGTCTTACAGGTGCTGTCAGCCCTGGGTCAGATATGTTAGTATGAGGCCTCCCTAACTTCTTTCTGAGGGGTCTCAGGGATGTGAGGGCCTTGCTCTGATGGAATGTGTCTCAGGTCAGCAGAGAAAGAAGTCCTGGGTCCTGTCAGGAGCCCAGGTGAAGACCTTGAGTGAGAACCCTACCCAAGTACAGAGAAGGTCCCACAGAGTTCTGTCACTGCTGTCATCCTGGGTATCCCCCTGGGAAGTGAACTCAGAAGAGATGTTCCCTCACTTCACCCTTTGCCATCTCAAGTTGATATGGGCTTTTCTAGGAGGGGTAAATATCCACACAGTATATGAGAAGGGCCCCAGGTCCTGCCAGAAGTTAAGAAGGTGGCCCTGAATGTGAACCTAGAGAAATACACCATCCCCGCAAACAGAGAGGGCTCCAAAGAAGCTGGACTTGCTAAGTTCAGCTGTCAGCCCTAGTAAGTTCCTGGCAGAGCTGGCAGACTGCAATCTAAGGTGAATTCCAATGACTCCATGGAGTCCTCAGGGGACAGGCTGACCAGGAGAACAGGAGGAACCCATGGGTTGAAAGAGTAGTGCCACCAAAGAAACTTGCAGAGGCAGTCTTCCTTAAAGTCAAGGTAGTATCTCCCTGCTGAAGAGGCACACACCATCCCATTCTCTCTTCTCCAGGTGCCTTAATCTTGCACTCCTTTCTGCTACCCCTAACCAAAGTCATCATGCCTCAGGGTCAGAAGAGTAAGCTCTGTGCCCGTGAGAAACGCCACCAGGCACATGCAGGGAACCACAATCTGGTGGGTGCTCAGGCCACTGCAGCAAGTCAAGAATTGCAGTCTTCATGCTCTCATCATTCCAAAGATGTCCACCAGGGCTCACGTGCTGCAGGGACACCCAACACTCAACCTGGGCCTCAGAGAGCCCCATCCACCAGCACGCCTGCTGTAGCTATTTCATATTCAAGATCTAATGAAGGTGCCAACAACCAAGAGGAGGAAATTCTAAGCTCCTCACAGGCCCAGGCAGTCATTGCGCAATTACACAGACATCCTCTATATAGAAAGGTGGTTCTGATGGTGTATTACCTGCTGTACAAGTATCAGATGAAAGAGCCCATTACAAAGGGAGAGATGCTGAGAAATGTAATCCAAATGTACAGGAATCACTTTCCTGAGATCCTGAGGAGAGCCTCTGAGCACCTGGAGCTCATCTTTGGCCTTGATGTAAAGGAAGTTGACCCCCACAGGCACACCTACATCCTTGTCAACAAACTGGAATTAAGCAACAATGAGAGGCTGAGTGATGACAGCGGCTTTCCCAAGACCGGCTTTCTGATGAACATCCTGGGCCTGATCTTCATGAAGGGCAACAGCGCCACCGGGCAGCAAATTTGGGAAATGTTGAATATGATGGGGGTATATGCTGGCTGGAGACACTTTATCTATGGGGAGCCCAGGAAGCTCATCCTAGATTTGGTGCAGGAAGAGTACCTGGAGTACCGGCAAGTGCCCAACAGCGACCCTCCATGCTACGAATTCCTCTGAGGTCCAAGAGCTCATGCCGAAACCAGCAAGATGAAAGTATTAGAGTTTTGGGCCAACGTCTATAATTCCGTACGCAGTGCCTTCCCGGCCTGGTATGAAGAAGCTGTGAGAGATGAGGAAGAGAGAGCCAGAGCCAGAGCTGCAGCCAGGGCTTGCATCAGTGCCATGGCCAGTGCACGTTCCAGGGCCATGTCCAGCAGCTCCTCCTGCCCTGAGTGTATTGAGCAAGAATCTTCACGTTGTGTTTGAAGAAGATGGTCAACCATCTAATTAGTCAGAGCAGGGTGGGGCTAGAGGCAACACAGTGTATGTAATCTCTGTATTCCTATTCTATGTGATAAAATGGATTCTTTTCCCCAAATGATGTTCTTTTTGATATAAGGTTTAACTATTAAGCTTCATATTTGAAGTTTCAGAATGGTATTGGCCACATATTGCTTGCTGTTTATGAGGTTTGAGTAAGAGCTTTACTATTTTGCAAAACAAAGAAACAAACTTCATCTTATTTAGTGATCTGGAACAAGATAGCATGTCATTGAAATAATAATTTCCTTGAAATATTAGAGAATTCAGCAGTAAAATAGTTTAGATCAAAATAAAGAAAAAATAAAAATTTTTAAATGTTCAATGCTGTGTCCTCTTATTGCTTTTAGTCTGTCATTCTGTAACATTAGAACAAATGTACCTGGATACCCTTAGCTTATTAAAGAATGTAGGAGTTGTTTTTATATAAAAAAAGTTACATAGCAAGTAAAATTTACTAAGCTTTACTTGCTAAGCAGCCTTATTGCTGATTTGGTGAGCTATGTTTTGGAGTCCTGGGTATTCTTTAATAGCTCCTGGATAAAAAGAAAGTCTCAGAGAGGAGGTTGGTAAGTTAAAATAATAATAACAATAACTGCCAGTTATCAAAGATTTTCTGAGGCACTGTGCCGGGTGTTTTGCATACATTACATGCATCCCAACTGATCTACATCATAAGGTATAAATGAGCCAGTGAACAGGAGGAATACTTACCAAGTTTACATCATAGATGAAGAATTGGAGGTTCATAGAGCTCTGTGATTTTCCCTTTCACATGTCTCATAAGAGACAGATATAGGATTACACCCTTGGTCTGAATACATCAAGGGACCACATAATTCCACCCCTCCCAACTTGAGGCAGACCTTCTGTCTCATAATTTGTTTCCCTTTTCACTATGTCACAATGACTTTCAATCTAAAGAAAAAAGACCCTGTGGTCAACATACTAAAAGCAGGTGTAAGAAGACGTGAAAATAAGAGTAAAACACAATTTTGGAATTGTCTCTGGGCTTCATTTGCCAAAGGTCCTTCTCTCCCACCCTGCCCCCCAGCCCCAGGGTTCCTTGAGATCTGACTTGGTCCAGGGACTGGCACATATGGTCAGTCCCCCACCTTCCCCTGTCACAGCACCTTCCCCTGGGCCTTCCCCAGTGTGCCCTCCTGTCCAAAACTGGAACCTGACCTGCTGACCAGCTCTTCACTGCTTCCTTGGAGGCTGCGCCCTGCTCCAGGGGAACAGACAACCCAGAATCACCTACCCTCTCCCTGACGTACAGCACTCCACCTCCCTGAAGAAGTTCCCTGGCTGGCCCACCCCTCACCATGGAATCCCTCTGAAAGCAACAGCCCCTTCCACATAATGATTCTCTTTTGACAGTGAAGTTAAATCACCTGCTCATTGCCCCTGGACACCTCCACCCCACTGGCTGGTGAGCAGGGTCTGATTTTGCACAGAATCTTCTGGTTCTTGGGCTACAACCCTGAAGTTGGAGAGCAGGTTTTAGAAAGGAGAGGATAGAAAGATAGGAAGTTTTAGTCTGGTAAATTAGTTGATACAGGCCACTGAATACATACACTGATGAGTGAACTTAACTATGTGGTCAAAAACCAAAGCCTCCCTCATAAGTGGGAGAGAAGGAGGGCCGTGGAAGTCACTATGTAGCAACCATCTATAGAGGCCTAATTCCTAAAACTCTGGAGTCCTTCCAGGGGGTTGTAATAGCTTTCTATTGCTGTTGTAAGAAATTATCACAAATTTAGCAGCTTACAACAACACACATTTATTGTGTTACATTGCTGTAGGTGAGAGTCTAGGTTGGCTCAGCTGGTTTCTCTGATCAAGGTTTCACAAGGTCTAAATCAAACTGTCAGATTGTTGGGCTCATAGTGGGGGCTCTGGGAAGAATCTCCTTCCAAGCTCATTCACGTTGTTGGTGGAATCCAGTTCTTTTGCGGCTGTAAGACTGAGGTCTCCATTACCCGCTGGCTGTCTGCTTGGATCCACCAGAATTCTTACAGGCCTCTGTCCTGTCCTCACATGTGGACCCCTACATGCCTGAGTCACCAACCACACGTTGACTTATACACGTTTGGAATCTATTTAACTTACCCATCTGCTTCATTTCCCTTATGCCTCTAGCTGGAGAAAGTTCTCTTCTCCTAAGAGCTCATGTAATATGGTTTGGCTGAACCATATTATCCAGTGGATTCTCTTCATTTCAGGTCAGTTCCATAACCTTAATTATATCTTCGAAGTTATTTTGGCCATGTAATATAAAATATTCATGGTTTCCAGGGATACGGGCATGGACACTTTTGTGCAGCAATTGTTCAGCATTCCACAGAGGTAGAAAATTTTTCCTTGACAGATATCCTAGCTTTGATAATTAAAGGATTGACAATAATAATTTGTTGACTCTTGTCTATATCTGTCCCAGGGGAGAATTCTGATTTTTTCTTGTGCCAAACAACACATGTTCATTAGATGCTGGGTAGCAGCTACTCACAAGTTATAATTTTGACCACGTGCCAAAAGGAAGAAAAAATTCTCAGCCCACTGGAATTTACAGAGGGCCATTTCAAAGATCAGTGCAGAAGATGATTGAGTGAAGAAGGGCTAACACTCCCTGCTGAAATTTACAGGGTCCTTTTGAAAACTGGTGTGATCCTCTCTCTGAAAACTCCTATCATGTATAGGCACTAGAAAAAGTTTGCATAGTGCAAGGTAAATTTAGCCTTCTCAGAAACTCCTCTGAGAATGAAAGGGCTATTGTCATAAAAATTATTCTAGTTGCTCTTTATTGAGTACCTATTATGTAACACTTTATGGAAGAGACTAAAAGTGCTCATCAGCATTGTATCATGCTCTCCTTTCTGGGTTCATGTTTTCTAATTATGTTGAAAAGAAAATTAACTTAATCCCTCACCCACATAAAGTGTCATTTCTGCAGTGATGTCTTAGTACCCGTTAGTAAGGAACATCAGGAGGACTTGAGGGCAGAGAAAGTTCTGGACTCCATGAGAGAGACTATGTGTAAAACCAAGTCCAGAGAGTGCGGGGCAGGCTGACAGAGTTCTGAACCCAGATTTCAGCATTGGGTTGAAAAGGGACTATAAAGAGAGAAGGTAGAGAATATGATGGAGGGTCCTGGTCAAGTTAGATAAATAGGCTTGGGGAATCTATGAATCATCATCACCAGTGTGAAGCAGCAGGGGGATCTAAGTAGGCAGATCTACTGAATGACTGGACCAGAAACATGTCTGATATCCCATCCTCCCCTATCTACTGTCAGGCTGAGTATAAGTAGCTCCCTTGTGTCACCCGAAGTTCCTATTAATGGATCTGGAGAGAGCTACATCTCCTGAGTACTCTAGTGGTTCAGTACATCCTTACAAATGTACTAGGCTGAGAGTGGTCTTGATTCCTGCTGGAGATGGGTATTTCTTTCCTTTTGGCAGTGACTCCATTCACTGAGATTGGGGCTATGCAAATGGGCAGGGTTGGTTAGTAATGACAGTTGAAACAGGCCAAGGACACCAATGAATAGTGGAAGGGGGTGTCAGCAGCAAAGATGGGGAGATTGGAAGGGGAATTCCTTGAAGCTAATTACCGCTGTGACTCTGCAAATAAAAGACTGAGTGTGGACATGTCTTGAAAGTGATCCAGATGCCATCCCCAGCTCAAACTGCCTCTGGGGGGTTCCTGAGTTCTTGCACACCAGAGGGCTGATGTTCTGTGGCTGAGTTTGATGGCCTTTGTTGCCACCAGACACTGAATGGCATAGGGGGTTAGCCCATGGTGCCAACATTTGCAGGGAGAATAGTGAACCATTGGACATGGTGCTGTCCCTTCTTAAAGTGACTGTGGGTGACAGGGATATGTGAGCTCCAATTCTCTATCTTTATTTTTGTAATAACCCCAACGTGATTGAATTGAAAATCTGAAATAATAATGATTCTGTACCAGCCATTGCCAAATCATTACATGATCTGTTCATAATTGCAGCAAAATGCAAAACTGTTAAATGAGGTCAGTGATCTGCCTATCAGACTCTGGCCAACAAAGGGTGGGTTTCCAGGTGTAACAAAAGTAAAACTGAGGATCCTGAGAGAAGACTGAAGCACCACCTTCCTCCAGAACAGAGGGGGCCACATAGAGCCCTACCCATGCTGCAGCCCTGGAAAGATACAGGAAGGAGTGGGTAGAAGCAGCTTCTCCTGACTTCTGCCTCTGATGTCTAGGGAAACAATCTTGGATGGATGTGGGCAGTGTCAGGTTAGCAGAAGGAGCCATTCCAGGATCTGCCTTGAATTAAGATAAGGATCTGAAGAGAGATTTAAGAGACCCACTACCCCAGAAGAAAGGGGGCTCCACAGAGTCTCATCTCTGCTTTCAGCCCCAACCTGCCACAAGAAGGGATCACCTGATGTAGCACCCTCTGAATTCCCTTTCTGGGTACTCAGGAAGTTGTGGGCATTGGACCAGGATGTTGGCCACCGGGCAGTAGAAGGAGGGGTCCCAGGCCCTAACAGATGTAAAGGTGATAACCCTGAGTGAGATCTGAAGGAACTACACACGCCGTAACAGAAGGGTCCTCACAGAGTCCCGCCCCTGGTATCAGCCCTGGGAGGCCCCAGGAAAGCATAGCAGCAAGTGGCTTCCTTGACTTCTGCCTTTGGAGTCTGAAGGAAGTGAAGACTAATGAGAAGGTGGTGGCTTCAGTTCAACAGAAGGAGGAATCTCAGGCCCTGCCGGTAGGCAAGATAAGGCCCCTGAGTGAGGTTTGAAGGGAACCCCCCCCCCACACACACACACCAGATTGGAGGGGTCCCACAGCGTTCCTCTATTGTTTTCAGCCCTAGCAGACCCAGAACAGGGATCTCCCGATGTAGCGAACCCTGAGGGCCCATGAATCCCCCTAGAGGGCCTCCGGGAAGTAAGGGCATTAGTCCAGGGTACCACTTCAGTCCAAACTAACCATAGTAAAGGCAAGGTCCCTGAGTGAGATCTGAGGCAACCACCCCTACCAGAACAAAGTGGGCTGCCCTGAGCCCCGCCCTTACTATTGGCGGTGGGTGTGGCCGGATGTGACGCTTCTGACTTCCGCCTATTGTGTATGAAGGTGGGGAAGGCATTTGGTTGGGAAGGGCCCATCAGATCAGCAGAGAGGCATACTAGGCCTGCCACCGGTTAAGGTATGGACCCTGGTGAGATCTGAGGGACCACTGATTTTTTGATAAAGGAGGCCACACCCAGCTTTATTTTTTGCTGTTAACCCTGGGAGGCCTTGGGCGGGGTTATGAGTTTGAGGCACCTTCTCTCTTTGTCCTTGGGTAGGGGTGGGGTGTCATGGAGATGAGGTCTTCGTTCTGAGAGGGACAACTTCAGGTGATTACAGGGAGGCTGTTCCTAGGCCCTTTCAGCAGTCAATGTGAAGACTCTGAGTGAGGACTGAGAGGCCCACCATGCCAGAACAAAGAATCAGACCTTGCCCTTTTGATCAGCCCTAGGAGGCCCTCGTAAGATCATTCAGTCTGAGTACACCCTGCCTTCCTTCTCGGGCATATCAAGGGGATATGGCCTTGGTCTGATTGGTTTATGCCTTAAATCTGTAGAGGGGAATGTACCATGTAGTTAAAGTGAGGAGAGGCAATGCGGAATCTGAGGAAGGAAGGGACCACCCAATCTAGAACAGAGGGGACTCTGCAGAGCCCTGCCCCTGCTCTCACCTCTGGAAAGAACCCTTCAGGGCTGACAGTCTAAGATGCCACCTCACTTCATGGGGAGGGGGTGTTTCAGAGAGGTGAGAACCTGGTCTGAGGGGTTAGATATCAGGTTAGCAGAGAGGGAAGTCTCAGACCCTGCCAGGAGTCAAGGTGAGGACCCTGAGTGAGGATGGAGGGGACCAACCATGTTATAACAGTCAGAGGGGGAGGGGTTAGGGTCAGGGGTTGCTCTTGTGCTCAGCCCTGAGAGGCCCTGGCCAGATGTGTGATTCTGAGTCTCATCTGACTACCTCCTTGGGGAATATCAGGTAGATGAGGCTTTGGTCTAATTAATATAGGTCTCAGTTCTACAGAGGGAGAAATACCAGGCAGTCAGATGAGGAGTCACAATGAGTAACATCATGGATTGATGGGACCAGCCACCCTAGAACAGAGGGGGGTCCACAGAGCCCCACATGTGCTATCAGCCCTGGGAGATCCTAGGAAGGATATGTGCAGACGACTCCTCCCTAACAACTTCATCAGGGTTCTCAGGGATGTGAGGACCTTTTTTTGAGGGGTTAGGTCTCAGGTCAGCAGAGGCAGAAGCCCTAGACCCTACCCAGATCCATGTGAGTACCTTGGTGAGCACTGAGAACCCTAATTACCATAAGATAGAGAGGGTCCCACTGAGCCCTGCCATTGCTGTCGTCCCAGGGTGTTCCTGGGCAACAGTGGTCAGATGGGATTTCCCCTGATTTCCTTGTTTAGAGTCTCAAGGAGGTGAGGGCTTATGTGTGAGGTGGACAGCATCAAAGTAGTAGAGCAGAGCAATCCTAGATCCTGCAGAAGTCAAGGTGATGATCTTGAATATGTCCTGAGAGAAACTTCACTCTCTCGAAACAGAGGGGCTTCAACAGAGCCAGGGACTCCCCACCCCTGGTGTCCATTCTGGTCAGAGTTGGCAGACAAAAGCCCAAGGCTCACTGTAATTCCTTCCACAGGGTTTTAAGGGGACAGGCTTATCAGAGACCAAGAGTCTTGTGAGTTGATAGTGCAGTGACCTCAAGGAAACCTGCAAAGGTGGCCTTCCTTGGAACCAACTTAGTATCTCCATGCTGAGTGTACACACACACCAAATTGTGCTCTCTCCTCCAGGCACCCTTTTCACCTACTCTCCTTACTGCTGCCCCTGACAAAACATCATGCCTCGGGGTCAGAAGAGTAAGCTCCGTGCCCGTGAGAAACGCCGCCAGGCCAGAAAAGACAGCCAGGGTCTGGTAGGTGCTTGGGCCACTGCAGCATCAGAAGAGGAGATCTCCTCCTCTTCTTTGCTTTATTTCAAGGGTATTCCCCAGAGCTTACCTGCTGCTAGGACAGGCAGTATACCTCAGGAGCCTCACAGAGCCCCATCCACCAGCACTCCTGCTGTGGCTGTTTCATACCCAATAGCTGATGAATATGACAACAACCAAGATGAGGAAAGTACAATCTTCTCACAAACCCAGCTTCCCTCTGAGAACTTGTACAGGGGCCCTGTGGATAAGAAGGTGATCGTCTTGGTGCATTACCTGCTGCACAAGTATCAAATGAAAGAGCCCATTTCAAAGGCAGAAATGCTGAGAAATGCAATCCAAATGTATAAGAACCGTTACCTTGAGATCCTCAGCAAAGCTTCTGAACACCTGGAGCTTGTCTTTGGCCTTGACTTGAAGGAAGTAGATCCCAACAGGCACATCTATGTCCTCATCAACAAACTAGAATTAAGCTGCACTGGGAAGCTGGGTGATGACAGAGGCTTTCCCAAGACCGGCCTGCTGATGACAATCCTGGGCGTGATCTTCACAAAGGGCAACTGTGCCACTGAAGAAGAGATCTGGGAAGTACTTAATGTGATGGGAATATATGCTGGAAAGAACCACATCGTCTTCGGGGAGCCCAAGAAGCTCATCACCAAAGATTTGGTGAAGGAAAGGTACCTGGAGTACCAGCAGGTGCCCAATAGCAATCCTCCTTGCTATGAATTCCTGTGGGGTCCAAGAGCCTACATTGAAACCAGCAAGATGAAAGTATTAGAGTTTTTGGCCAAAGTCCATGATACCGTTCCCAGTGCCTTCCCATTCTGGTATGAAGAGGCTCTGAGAGATGAGGAAGAAAGAGCCCAAGCCAGAGTTGCAGCCAGGGCTCGTACCACTGCTATGGCCAGTGCACGTTCCAGGGCCACGCCCAGCAGCTGCTCCTGCTCCAAGGGAAGTGAGCTAGATTCTTCATATTGGGTTTGAAGAAGGTGGTCAGCCATCGAATTAATCAGGGGCAGGTGTGCCTGGAGATAACGTTGTATATCACCTTTGTGTTCCAATTCTATGTGGAAACATGGAAAACTTTTTTTCAAATTTTGGGGTCCTTTTAATAGAAGATTGAACTAACTTCAGAATCTAATCTTGTGAATCACATTTTTTTTGCTATCTGTGAGGCTTATGAGTAACAGTTTTATCATTTTTTAAAACAAATTGTGTAAATTTCCATTTTATTTAGTGATTTTGACCATGATAATATGGCAATAGAATAGGCATTTACTTGGAAATGTGAAAGAACTCAGCAGTAACATAGGATGGAAAAACAGAGGGGAAAAAGGTAAAAAAAAAAAAAAAAAAAAAAAAAAAAAAGGTAAATTCTTGGTTTCCCTTTTCACTATCAGTTGTTTGGAAAATTTAAAAAATATATACCTAAGATAAGATTTGTTTAATTCATTCATGAATGTAGGAGAAATTAAATAGTCATAATGTAGAGCTCTTTCTCATGGGCCCATTTACTCCTCAAATAGTGGAGCATCTGCTCTTTGAAAGATTCCCTGTTACTACTGGGAATCTTAGGATGATTAACAAACACCCAGTCTTTGCCCATAGAGATTGATTGATTGATTGATTGATTGATTTCAATTAAATTCAGTTTTATTGAGATATGTTCACATACCACACAATCATCTATGGTGTACAATGAACTGTTTTCAGTACCATCATACAGTTATGCATCCATCACCTCAATCTATTTTTATTTTGAAATAAATTCAAAGTTATGGGAACAGTTGCAAAAACAATACAAACCCCATACACAGCATACCCTGACTCCCCTCCCCCGATACCCCTATCCATCAACTTTAACATGCTGTCATACCGCCATTTCTTTCTTTCCCTCCCTCCCTATCTATCATCCATCATCTATTGCTCTGTCTTCTGCACATATGAGAGCAATCTGCACACGTCCTTGAACAAACACTATAATTCACATATACAATTCTCAGGAACAAGAACATTCTTTTATGCAATCCCATTAAGTGCAGCTAAGAAGTTCAAGAAATTCAACATTGATACAAAGCTTACATACTATATTTCCTTTTTTTTTTCTTATGTCCCAACTGTGTCTCTTTGAGCCTCCTGTCCTCCATCCTCAGATCCCATCCAGGATCATCCTTGGCATTCAATTGTCATCTATTTAGACTGTCTTTTTTTTTTTTTTTCAATTGTGGAAACATATACACAGCCTAAATCTTTCCATTCCACCCCCTCCCTAGCATTCCATTAGTGGGATTAATCACATTTAGAATGTTGTAATGCTATCTCCTTCCCAACATCCATTACTAGAAATTTCCCTTCACCTCAAACAGCAACCCTACACTCATTTCTTAACTCTCCATTGCCCCTTCCCCCAACTTCTCATAACCCATACTCTACTTTTCATCTCTGTGATCATATTCTCTGATAATTTCTTTGTGTTTACTGTGGGGCTTAAATTTAACCTCTTAAATCCGTAACAATCTTGGTTTTCTTTGATATCAACTTAACTTCAATAGGACCCATAAACTATATGCCTCCAATCCCCTGCCTTTATATAGTTCTTGT
This sequence comes from Choloepus didactylus, assembly GCF_015220235.1. Lineage (NCBI taxonomy): Eukaryota > Metazoa > Chordata > Mammalia > Pilosa > Megalonychidae > Choloepus > Choloepus didactylus. The sequence continues at coordinate 5,439,762 of NW_023637624.1, read as the reverse complement.
CAAAAACTGCGTATTTTACATTGAGTCTAAAACCACTGATTTGTCATTAGAGTTTGTATATTTTACATCCTGTAGTAAGTAAATAGTGGAGTTACAAATCAAAAATTTTTGACTTCTATTTGTATTCCATTGTGGTCGGAGAATGTGGTTTGAATATATTCAATTGTTGTTTTTTTTTTTTAATTTATTGAGGCTTGTTTTATGTCCCAGCATATGGTCTATTCTGGAGGAAGATCCATGATCACTAGAGAAAAATGTGTGTCCTGGTGATTTGGGATGTAAGGTTCTATATATGAATGTTAAAATTCTCTATCTCTCTCTCTCCTTCCTTTGTTTCTCTGTTGGTAGGGCTCCCTTTAGAATCTGAAGTAGGGCAGGTCTTTTATTGGCAAAATCTCTCAGCATTTGTTTGTCTGTGAAAAATTTAAGCTCTCCCTCAAATTTGAAGGAGAGTTTTGCTGGATAGAGTATTCTTGGCTGGAAATTTTTCTCTCTCAGAACTTTAAATATGTCATGCCACTGCCTTCTTGCCTCCATGGTGGCCTCTGAGTAGTCACTACTTAGTCTTATGTTGTTTTCTTTGTATGTGGTGAATTGCTTTTCTCTTGCTGCTTTCAGAGCTTGTTCCTTCTCTTCTGTATTTGACAGTCTGATCAGAGTAAGTCTTGGAGTGGGTTTATTTGGATTTATTCTATTTGGAGTTCTCTAGGCATTTATGTTTTGTGTATTTATATTGTGTAGAAGGTTGGGGAAGTTTTCCCCAACAATTTCTTTGAATCCTCTTTCTAGACCTTTACCCTTCTCTTCCCCTTCTGGGACACCAGTGAGTCTTAAATTTCGACATTTTATTTTATCTATCATATCCCTGAGATCCATTTCAATTTTTTAAATTTTTTTCTCCATTCTTTCTTTTTTCTTTCATTTTCTGTTCTGTGGTCTTCTAGGACGCTGAGTTCTTGTTCAACTTCCTCTAATCTTGTATTATGAGTATCCAGAGTCTTTTTCATTTGGCCAACAGTTTCTTTTATTTCCATAAGATCTTCTGTTTTTTAATTTATTCTTGCAATTTCTTCTTTATGCTCTTTTAGGGTCTTCTTTATGTCCTTTGTATCCTGTGCCGTGTTCTTCTTCATGTTCTTTATATCCTTTGCCATGCTCTCCTTCTTTGACTGTAGTCCTTTGATTAATTGCGCCAAGTACTATGTCTCTTCTGATCGTTTGATTTGGGTGTTTGGGATTGGGTTCTCCATATCGTCTGGTTTTATCAAATGCTTTAAAATTTTCTGTTGTTTTTGGCCTCTTGGCATTTGCGTTGCTTGATAGCTGTGATCTTCCAGGACCTCTGCTGAGGGAAGGCTGTGCTACATCACAAGTGCATGCCTTCACTCAAGGGAAGCCCTGGGCCACTGGGCCATGCAGGGGTGCTCCCAGCCTGATGCAAAAATGGCTGAATGGGGCATCTCAACCTCTCCTTTTCACACAGCTCCGCCTTCCCAGCTCTGGGACAATTAGCTGTGGGTGCACCCAAGGCCACTGTCCATGGCCAATATTGTGGTGTGTGCGTGGTGCCGTGGGATACAGTCCCTGTGAGACTGGGTTTCCTGGTGCAGCTCTGGGCTGTGGGTCTGGCCCCAGGCGGGAGTGTTGCCAGCATGCCGGAAAGCCAGCTGCAAGGGGCACAGTTTCTTTCTCCTTTTGGCTCTCCCCTCTGTCCCTCTGGCCCCAGGACAATCTGCAGCAGGTGTGGGGAGGGCTGTCCTCCATGCCAGATACCGATGCATTGGCTACAGCCTGTTCCTGCAATGCTTCACAGCGTGGTTCTCACTGCCATATCTGCAGCTGCTCCTGGGGTTTTTTTTTTTTTTAAACAAACTAGTCCATCTCCAAACTCCAACCTGCAGTTTCCCCACAGTGAAGCACAGCTGCGGGACTTTCAGCTGGCTTACTCACTTATTTCAGAATGCAGACTCCCAGTTTCACCAAGTGCACAGTCCCTGTGGTTTTAGCAAACCTTGTCCAGCTGGTGCATTGCTGGAATTGGTGTTCTGGGTCACTTTCTGGTTTTTACCCAGTATTTTTCACAGAGATGTTTTTTTGCCCTGTCTCACCTAGCTGCCATCTTAGGTTCTCCTCTGCCCATAGACTTTTTTTTTTTTAATCATCATTTTATTGAGATATATTCACATACCACGCAGTCATACAAAACAAATTGTACTTTCGATTGTTTACAGTACCATTACATAGTTGTACATTCATCACCTAAATCAATCCCTGACACCTTCATTAGCACACACACAAAAATAACAAGAATAATAACTAGAGTGAAAAAGAGCAATTGAAGTAAAAAAGAACACTGGGTACCTTTGTCTGTTTGTTTCCTTCCCCTACTTTTCTACACATCCATCCATAAACTAGACAAAGTGGAGTGTGGTCCTTATGGCTTTCCCAATCCCACTGTCACCCCTCATAAGCTACATTTTTATACAACTGTCTTCGAGATTCATGGGTTCTGGGTTGTAGTTTAATAGTTTCAGGTATCCACCACCAGCTACCCCAATTCTTTAGAACCTAAAAAAGGTTGTCTAAAGTGTGCGTAAGAGTGCCCACCAGAGTGATCTCTCGGCTCGTTTTGGAATCTCTCTGCCACTGAAGCTTATTTCATTTCCTTTCACATCCCCCTTTTGGTCAAGAAGATGTTCTCCATCCCACGATGCCGGGTCTACATTCCTCCCCGGGAGTCATATTCCACGTTGCCAGGGAGATTCACTTCCCTGGGTGTCTGATCCCACGTAGGGGGGAGGGCAGTGATTTCACCTTTCAAGTTGGCTTAGCCAGACAGAGAGGGCCACATCTGAGCAACAAAGAGGTATTCAGGAGGAGACTCTTAGGCACAAATACAGGGAGGCCTAGCCTCTCCTTTGCAGCAACCGTCTTCCCAAGGGTAAAACTTATGGTAGAGGGCTCAACCCATCAAACCACCAGTCCCCTATGTCTGTGGTCATGTTAGCAACCATGGAGGTGGGGTAGGCGAATACCCCTGCATTCTCCACAGGCTCCTCAAGGGGGCACTACATCTTTTTTTTTTTCCTTGTTTTTTTCTTTTCTTTTTTTTTTTTTTTAACTTTCCCTTCTTTTTTAAATCAACTGTATGAAAAAAAAAGTTAAAAAGAAGACAAACATACAATAAAAGAACATTTCAAAGAGACCATAACAAGGGAGTAAGAAAAAGACAACTAACCTAAGATAACTGCTTAACTTCCAACATGTTCCTACTTTACCCCAAGAAAGTTGCATAATATAGCAACATTTCAGTGAACTTGTTCCAACTACATCCATCAGAAATTAACAGACCATAGTCATTTCTGGGCATCCCCAGAACGTTAAATAGCTTATCTGTTCTTCTTGGATTATTGTTCCCCCTTCCTTAATTGCTCTCTACTGCTAGTTCCCCTACATTCTACATTATAAACCATTTGTTTTACATTTTTCAAAGTTCACATTAGTGGTAGCATATAATATTTCTCTTTTTGTGCCTGGCTTATTTCGCTCAGCATTATGTCTTCAAGGTTCATCCATGTTGTCATATGTTTCACCAGATCATTCCTTCTTACTGCCGCGTAGTATTCCATCGTGTGTATATACCACATTTTATTTATCCACTCATCTGTTGAAGGACATTTGGGTTGTTTCCATCTCTTGGCAATTGTGAATAATGCTGCTATGAACATTGGCGTGCAGATACCTGTTCGTGTCACTGCTTTCCGATCTTCCGGGTATATACCGAGAAGTGCAATCGCTGGATCGAATGGTAGCTCTATATCTAGTTTTCTAAGGAACTGCCAGACTGACTTCCAGAGTGGCTGAACCATTATACAGTCCCACCAACAATGAATAAGAGTTCCAATTTCTCCACATCCCCTCCAGCATTTGTAGTTTCCTGTTTGTTTAATGGCAGCCATTCTAACCGGTGTTAGATGGTATCTCATTGTGGTCTTAATTTGCATTTCTCTAATAGCTAGTGAAGCTGAACATTTTTTCATGTGTTTCTTGGCCATTTGTATTTCCTCTTCAGAGAACTGTCTTTTCATATCTTTTGCCCATTTTATAATTGGGCTGTCTGTACTATTGTCATTGAGTTGTAGGATTTCTTTGTATATGCAAGATATCAGTCTTTTGTCAGATACATGGTTTCCAAAAATTTTTTCCCATTGAGTTGGCTGCCTCTTTACCTTTTTGAGAAATTCCTTTGAGGTGCAGAAACTTCTAAGCTTGAGGAGTTCCCATTTATCTATTTTCTCTTTTGTTGCTTGTGCTTTGGGTGTAAAGGCTAGGAAGTGGCCTCCTAATACAAGGTCTTGAAGATGTTTTCCTACATTATCTTCTAGGAGTTTTATGGTACTTTCTTTTATATTGAGATCTTTGGTCCATTTTGAGTTAATTTTTGTGTAGGGGGTGAGGTAGGGGTCCTCTTTCATTCTTTTGGATATGGATATCCAACTCTCCCAGCCCCATTTGTTGAAAAGACCATTATGGCTCAGTTTGGTGACTTTGGGGGCCTTATCAAAGATCAGTCGGCCATAGATCTGAGGGTCTATCTCTGAATTCTCAATTCGATTCCATTGATCTATATGTCTATCTTTGTGCCAGTACCATGCTGTTTTGGCAACTGTGGCTTTATAATAAGCTTCAAAGTCAGGGAGTGTAAGTCCTCCCACTTCGTTTTTCTTTTTTAGAGAGTCTTTAGCAATTCGAGGCATCTTCCCTTTCCAAATAAATTTGATAACTAGCTTTTCCAAGTCTGCAAAGTAGCTTGTTGGAATTTTGATTGGGATTGCATTGAATCTGTAGATGAGTTTGGGTAGAATTGACATCTTAATGACATTTAGCCTTCCTATCCATGAACATGGAATATTTTTCCATCTTTTAAGGTCCCCTTCTATTTCTTTTAGTAGAGTTATGTAGTTTTCTTTGTATAGGTCTTTTACATCTTTGGTTATGTTGATTCCTAGGTACTTGATTTTTTTAGTTGCTATTGAAAATGGTATCTTTTTCTTGAGTGTCTCTTCAGTTTGTTCATTTCTAGCATATAGAAACATTACTGACTTATGTGCATTAATCTTGTATCCCGCTACTTTGCTAAATTTGTTTATTAGCTCTAGTAGGTGTATCGTTGATTTCTCAGGGTTTTCTAGATATAAGATCATATCATCTGCAAACAATGACAGTTTTACTTCTTCTTTTCCAATTTGGATGCCTTTTATTTCTTTGTCTTGCCGGATTGCCCTGGCTAGCACTTCCAGCACAACGTTGAATAACAGTGGTGACAGCGGGCATCCTGTCTTGTTCCTGATCTTAGAGGGAAGGCTTTCAGTCTCTCACCATTGAGTACTATGCTGGCTGTGGGTTTTTCATATATGCTCTTTATCATGTTGAGGAAGTTTCCTTCAATTCCTACCTTTTGAAGTGTTTTTATCAAAAAGGGATATTGGATTTTGTCAAATGCATTTTCAGCATCTATTGAGATGATCAATTGATTTTTCCCTTTCGAGTTTTTAATGTGTTGTAATACATTGATTGTTTTTCTTATGTTGAACCATCCTTGCATGCCTGGAATGAACCCCACTTGGTCATGGTGTATGATTTTTTTAATGTGTCTTTGGATTCGATTTGCAAGTATTTTGTTGAGGATTTTTGCATCTGTATTCATTAGGGAGATTGGCCGGTAGTTTTCCTTTTTTGTAGCATCTTTGCCTGGTTTTGGTATTAGATTGATGTTAGCTTCATAAAATGAGTTAGGTAGTGTTCCATTTTTTTCAATGTTTTGAAAGAGTTTGAGTAAGATTGGTGTCAGTTCTTTCTGGAAAGTTTGGTAGAATTCCCCTGTGAAGCCATCTGGCCCTGGGCCTTTATTTGTGGGAAGATTTTTGATGACTGATTGGATCTCTTTGCTTGTGATGGGTTGGTTGAGGTCTTCTATTTCTTCTCTGGTCAGTCTAGGTTGTTCATATGTTTCCAGGAAATTGTCCATTTCTTCTACATTATCCAGTTTGTTGCCATACAGTTGTTCATAATATCCTCTTATAATTTTTTTAATTTCTTCAGGATCTGCAGTTATGTCACCTTTTTCATTCATTATTTTGTTTATATGGGTCTTCTCTCTTTTTGATTTTGTCAGTCTAGCTAGGGGCTTGTCAGTCTTGTTGATCTTCTCAAAGAACCAACTTTTGGTGATATTTATCCTCTCTATTGTTTTTTTGTTCTCTATGTCATTTATTTCTGCTTTAATCCTTGTTATTTCTTTTCTTGTACTTGGTTTAGGATTGGTTTGCTGTTCATTTTCTAGCTTCTTCAGTTGATCCATTAGTTCTTTGATTTTGGCTCTTTCTTCCTTTTTAATATATGCGTTTAGTGCTATAAATTTCCCCCTTAGCACTGCTTTTGCTGCATCCCATAGGTTTTGGTATGTTGTGTTCTCATTTTCATTCGTCTCTATATATTTAGCAATTTCTCTTGCTATTTCTTCTTTAACCCACTGATTGTTTAGGAGTGTGTTGTTTAACCTCCAGGTATTTGTGAATTTTCTAAGTCTCTGATGGTTATTGACTTCTAATTGTATTCCATTGTGGTCAGAGAATGTGCTTTGAATAATTTCAATCTTTTTAAATTTACTGAGGCTTGTTTTATGTCCCAGCATATGATCTATTCTGGAGAAAGTTCCGTGAGCACTAGAAAAGTATGTGTATCCTGGTGATTTGGGATGTAATGTCCTGTAGATGTCTGTTAAATCTAATTCATTTATCAGATTGTTTAGGTTTTCAATTTCCTTATTGGTCTTCTGTCTGGTTGATCTATCTATAGGAGAGAGTGATGTGTTGAAGTCTCCCACAATTATTGTGGAAACATCAATTGCTTCCTTTAGTTTTGCCAGTGTTTCTCTCATGTATTTTGTGGCACCTTGATTGGGTGCATAGACATTTACGATTGTTATTTCTTCTTGCTGAATTGCCCCTTTTATTAGTATGTAGTGGCCGTCTTTGTCTCTCAAAACATCCCTGCATTTGAAGTCTATTTTATCTGAGATTAATATTGCTACACCTGCTTTCTTTTGGCTGTGGCTTGCATGAAATATTTTTTTCCATCCTTTCACTTTCAGTTTCTTTGTGTCCCTGTGTCTAAGATGAGTCTCTTGTATGCAACATATTGATGGTTCATTTTTTTTGATCCATTCTGCGAATCCATATCTTTTAATTGTGGAGTTTAATCCATTTACATTCAACGTGAAAACTGTGAAGGCATTTCTTGAATCAGCCATCTTATCCTTTGGATTATGTTTGCCATATTTTTCCCTCTCTCTATTAATATCCTTTATTGTACCCATACCGAATCTCTTTAGTACTGAACCTTTCTCCACGTCTCTCTGTCCTGTCTTTGTTTCTCTGTCTGTAGGGCTCCCTTTAGTATCTCCAGTAGGGCAGGTCTCTTGTTAGCAAATTCTCTCAGCATTTCTTTGTCTGTGAAAAATTTAAGCTCTCCCTCAAATTTGAAGGAGAGCTTTGCTGGATAAAGTATTCTTGGCTGGAAATTCCTCTCACTCAGAATTTTAAATATATCGTGCCACTGCCTTCTTGCCTCCATGGTGGCTGCTGAGTAGTCACTACTTAGTCTTATGCTGTTTCCTTTGTATGTGGTGAATTGCTTTTCTCTTGCTGCTTTCAGAACTTGCTCCTTCTCTTCTATGTTTGACAGTGTGATCAGTATATGTCTCGGAGTGGGTTTTTTTGGATTTATTCTATTTGGAGTTCGCTGAGCATTTATGATTTGTGTATTTATGTTGTTTAGAAGATTTGGGAAGTTTTCCCCAACAATTTCTTTGAATACTCTTCCTAGACCTTTACCCTTTTCTTCCCCTTCTGGGACACCAATGAGTCTTATATTCGGACGTTTCATATTATCTATCATATCCCTGAGGTCCATTTTGAGTTTTTCAATTTTTTTCCCCATTCTTTCTTTTATGCTTTCATTTTCCATTCTGTCATCTTCCAGGTCACTGATTCGTTGTTCAACTTCCTCTAGTCTTGTACTATGAGTGTCCAGAATCTTTTTAATTTGGTCAACAGTTTCTTTAATTTCCATAAGATCATCCATTTTTTTATTTAGTCTTGCAATGTCTTCTTTATGCTCTTCTAGGGTCTTCTTGATTTCCTTCATATCCCGTACTATGGTCTCATTGTTCATCTTTAGTTCTTTGAGTAGCTGCTCTAGGTGCTGTGTCTCTTCTGGTCTTTTGATTTGGGTGCTTGGGCTTGGGTTATCCATATCGTCTGGTTTTTTCATATGCTTTATAATTTTCTGTTGTTTTTGGCCTCGTGGCATTTGCTGAACTTGATAGGGTTCTTTTAGGGTTTGTAGACCTATTGAAGTCCTTATCTCTAATTTATCAGATCTACAGCTTCGTGGAGTACACTTTCTCTAGCTAACCAGCAGGTGGCGTCCACGAGCCACCTGTTCTCCACAAGCCAGATCTCCCCTGCTTAGCCTTTTTGGTGAGTGGGGGAGTGAGTCTTGTGGGGCCCAATTGGTGTACCAAGCTTGCGTGTGTAGTTGGTGTTGCCTGCCCTGTATGTGGGGGGTGTTTCTGGGCAGTCGGGGAGGGGGGGTGGCCCTAACAATCAAATCTCCCTGATGATCCTAGAGTTTTAAAGCTGCTGCAATAGTCTAATCCTTCAGTTCAGTCCTGCCACAGTTTGTCTCTGCCACTGACCCACAAGTCTTTGGTATTGGCGTATGGCTCCTGAGACTTGCAAGTGGGCCCCTCTTCCAGGCTGTGCACCCAGTTCCTCTGTTGAGGGATGACTGTGCTATGTCACAGGTGAGTGCCATCCCCCCAGGGTAGTTCTGGGCTGCTGGGCTGTGTAGGGAGGCTCCCAGTCTGCTCAAATGATGGCTGAATGGGGCTTTGTTAATTCACACTGCTCCACCTTCCCAGCTCTGGGACATTCAGCTGAGGTTGCAGGGAAGGCTAATGTCCACGCCCAGTTTTGTGGTGTGTGCCTGTTATTTGAAGCACTTCTGTCACACTGGGTTGTCTGGGGCAGCTCTGGGCTATGGGGCTGGCGATGGGCAGGAGTGTTTCCTGTCCACCAGGATGGTGGCTGTGAGCGGACACCCCCCTTTTCTTGGGAAGCTGTGTTGTTTAGTGAATTTTCTCAGCCACTGGATTATTGCCTTTTGTCTCAGAGCTCTCTTAGTTCTGCTCTTGACTTGACGTGCCCAAATTGCAATTCTTTGAAGCTTTCTGTGTTGAGCTTCTTAGAGTAATTGTTTTAGAAAAAGCAAAAAGGTTTTAAAAAAAAAAACAAAAAACAACAACAAAAAAAAACGGCCCTCCTCAGAGATCTAATGGGTTATTGAAATGCTAATAGACAAAGCAACCAGGGCCATTAAGGAAAGGTGCACAGGGCAGAGAGATCAGCTTTGCTTCGGGATTTGCTTATGCGCCTCAAGGCCTGAGCTCCGCCCTTCCCCTTTCTGTGTTCACCAGAACTCCAAAAATCCTCTGCTTTTATTTTGGAGTTTTTCGTGTTGTTTTTTTTCTATGCCTGTCTCCTCTCTGCTGGGCTGGCTGCTCTCAGAGTCTCTGGTGTCTGGTCTCAGTCTATCTATGGTTGGAGTTTGAATCAGTAGAATGAGTTTTCGATAAGAGCAGCCACTGCAGTTCTCCCTTCTCCTTCCCGGAGCTGACAGCCCCTCCTCCCCCGGGACTGAGCCTGGCAGGGAGGGGCGCGGGACCCCTGGCCGCAAAAACTTACAGATTTCGCTGATCTCAGGAGTTCCACGTTTTCATGAGTGTTATATGAAGTATGCCCAAAGACAGATTGCTCTGTGGTGTCCAGTCCACGCAGTTCCTGGCTTTTTACCTACTTTCCTGGAGGAGTAACTAAAACTTAAAGCTCACCAGTCTGCCATCTTGCCCCGCCTCCCCCATAGACTTTTATAGTCTAGGAGCAGTAACCATATGTAGAAGATGGTGGGATAACCCCTGAGACCTAAAGAACAAGTCAAAAGAAGGGATTAGGACATAGAGGAGTGCAGATGAGAGCATTCAAATGGAAATGCCCTGAGGTAAGGGTGTGTTGGGGCCTTGGGAAATTGCAAGTCTTTCATGGGAGGCATCTTTAAGTTAAGCTGGTTGATGGGTCAGATGGTGCTGGGGGAGTGGTGAGCAGGAGCACACCTGGAGTGGAAAACTGCTCCTCCTATGCCCTTGGCCCAGTGCAGTTGACCACAATACACAAACTAGGGATTTTAAGCATATTGTCTCCAAGGAGTTTTTAAGAAATAAGGGTGATACTCCCATGAGGTGGGATGCTCAGAAGCCTGAGCTGGGGGAGACAAAGCCCACTCCATTAAAAGGGCATATTAATTTGGTTATCTTGAGTATAATTTGCCAAGCTAAGCGAGGACTAGATTTTTATTGGGGATGAAATAAATGAAAATATGGATAGTTTGGATGGAAGGCCAACTGGGAAGAAGGCAAGGAGTTAGTACTTGACTCAAATTCTAGAAATCTTGACTTGCCTCAGTTGGGAAAGACTCTCCCAAATCTGTGTTAATAACAGCCTCAGAAATTAGTTAGCTAGTGACTTAGTTTTACTAGCTAAGCAGCATTTTGGCTAAATGGGTATGGTGTGTACCAGAACAGGACACATTTTCTGACATCTCCTGGATAAAAACAAACAAATCAAGGGAAAAAAAAACAATCACAGAGGGGAGGTTTGCAAGATTCAGGGTAAAAATAATAATAGAAATAACTGCCAATTATCAAAAACCCAGTACATGATGTCCAGCATGTTTCAGGTGTTTTATGAGCATCACATACATGCAAATTGTTTTACTTCATAAGATATAAATGAGCCAGTGAGTGAAGGACTATTAATCGAGCTCACATCATAGATGAAGAACCTGAGGCTCACAGAGCTTTGTACATTTCCCAAATTCATAGGGCTTATTAGTGACAGAACTGGGACTAGGCTCCTTGTCTGAATTCCTCCAGAGCCCACATGTTACCACTCCTCCCAGACTGAGGCTGACCATCCTTCTCTTAATTCATTGCCTTTCCCATTATTGTACAATGTCTCAAAAGCAGTTAGGAAAAAATACACTATGTTCAGTGAACTGGAAGCCAGTATAATGAAAGATGAAAATGAGAGTCAAACATATGTGGGGATTATCTATGGGTCCCCGCCCCCCAGCCCCAGGGTTCCTTGAGATCTGACTTGGTCCAGGGACTGGCACATATGGTCAGTCCCCCACCTTCCCCTGTCACAGCACCTTCCCCTGGGCCTTCCCCAGTGTGCCCTCCTGTCCAAAACCGGAACCTGACCTGCTGACCAGCTCTTCACTGCTTCCTTGGAGGCTGCGCCCTGCTCCAGGGGAACAGACAACCCAGAATCACCTACCCTCTCCCTGACGTACAGCACTCCACCTTCCTGAAGAAGTTCCCTGGCTGGCCCATCCCTCACCATGGAATCCCTCTGAAAGCAACAGCCCCTTCCACATAATGATTCTCTTTTGACAGTGAAGTTAAATCACCTGCTCATTGCCCCTGGACACCTCCACCCCACTGGCTGGTGAGCAGGGTCTGATTTTGCACAGAATCTTCTGGTTCTTGGGCTACAACCCTGAAGTTGGAGAGTAGGTTTTAGAAAGGAGAGGATAGAAAGATAGGAAGTTTTAGTCTGGTAAATTAGTTGATACAGGCCACTGAATACATACACTGATGAGTGAACTTAACTATGTGGTCAAAAACCAAAGCCTCCCTCATAAGTGGGAGGAGGAGGGCTGTGGAAGTCACTATGTAGCAACCATCTATAGAGGCCTAATTCCTAAAACTCTGGAGTCCTTCCAGGGGGTTGTAATAGCTTTCTATTGCTGTTGTAAGAAATTACCACAAATTTAGCAGCTTACAACAACACACATTTATTGTGTCACATTTCTGTAGGTGAGAGTCTGGGTTGGCTCAGCTGGTTTCTCTGATCAAGGTTTCACAAGGTCTAAATCAAACTGACATCTCCTAGATAAAAACAAACAAACAAACAAAAAAACAAATCAAAGGGAAAAAAAAAAAAAAAAAAAAAAAACAATCATAGAGCAAAGGTTGCCAAGATCCGGGGTCAAAATAATAGAAATAACTGCCAGTTATCAAAAACCCAGTACATGATGTCCAGCATGTTTCAGGTGCTTTATGAACATCACATACATGTAAATTGTTCTACTTCATAAGATATAAATGAACCAGTGAGTGAAGGACTATTGTTGGGCTCATATGGGAGACTCTGGGAAGAATCTCCTTCCAAGCTCATTCACATTGTTGGTGGAATCCACTTCTTTCATGGCTGTAAGACTGAGGTCCCAATTTCCTGCTGGCTGTCTGCTTGGATCCACCAGAATTCTTACAGGCCTCTTTCTGTCCTCACATGTGCACCCCTACATCCCTGAGTCAGCAATTACAAATTGACTTCTACCCATGCTTGGAATATCTCTAACTTCCTCCCCTGCTATATCACTCTTCTGCCTCCAGTCAGAAAAAGTTCACTTCTTGTAAGGGCACATGTGATTTTATTGGGCCCAACTGGATCATCCAATATAAAGACTCTGCAACTTTAATTACACCTGCAAAATCCCTTTGCCATGTGTCCCGGTTTGCTAAAGCTGCCAGAATGCAATACACCAGAAATGGGTTGGCTTTACAATGGGGATTTATTAACTTACAATTTACAGTTCTCAGGCTGTGAAAATGTCCAACTTAAGGCATCAACAGGATGATACCTGGAATCTGAAGACAGGCTGCTGGCATCCAGGACACTTCTGTCACATGGGAAGGCACATGGCCGCATCTGCTGGTCCTTCTCTCCTGGGTTTCATTGCTTTCAGCTGCTGGCTTTAGTGGCTTCCTCTATGTTTTCTGTGGGCCTTCTCTTAGCTTCTCCAGAGCTTTTCTCTAATTTCTCTTTTAGCTTCTGTATGTGTTTTGTCCTCTTATAAAGGACTCTACTAAGAGGATTAAGACCCTCTTTGAATGGGGTGGGTCACATCGCAATTGAAATAACTTAACCAAAAGGTCCCACCTACACCAGGTCTGCACCCACAGGAATAGATTAAAGGAACATGGCCTTTTCTGGGGTACATAACAGCTTGATCCCCATACCATGTGTTCCAGTTTGCTAATGCTGCTGGAATGCAAAACACCAGAAATGGACTGGCTTTTATAAAAGGGGGTTTATTTGGTTACACAGTTACAGTCTTAAGGCCATAAAGTGTCCAAGGCAACACATCAGCAATCGGGTACCTTCACTGGAGGATGGCCAATGGTGTCTGGAAAACCTCTGTTAGCTGGGAAGGCACTTGGCTGGCATGTGCTCCAAAATTCTGGTTTCAAAATGGCTTTCCCCCAGTATGTTCCTCTCTAGGCTGCAGCTCCTCAAAAATGTCACTCTTAGTTGCTCTTGGGGCAGTTTTCCTCTCCCAGCTTCTCTGGAGCAAAAGTCTGCTTTCAACGGCTGTCTTCAAAATGTCTCTCATCTGCAGCTCCTGTGCTTTCTTCAAAGTGTTCCTCTTGGCTGTAGCAAGCCCGCTCCCTCTGTCTGAGCCTATACAGTGCTCCAGTAATTCAATTCAGACCCACCCTGAAAGGGCGGGCCAACACCCCCATGGAAACTATCCAATCAGAGTCATCACCCACAGTTGGGTGGGGCACATCTCCATAGAAACAGAGAATTACAATCTAATAAACACTGACAGGTCCACCCACACAAGACTACATCAAAGATAATAGCGTTTGGGGGACATAATACATTCAAACTGGCACACCATGTAACATAACATACACTAATTCTCCATACTTCTGCTTACGTCTGTACATACCCTGAGGGAAAATCCTGGGTTTTTTCACTGTGCCTAACAGCACCTACACATATCTTCAGTCATATTTGTCAGGTGATGGGTAGCAGAGACTCAACAAATTATGCTTTTCACCGTGAACCTTAAGGAAAAAATATTGTGGGGGTTCAGGAAAGGTCAGTTCAGAAAGGTGTTATTGAGTGAAGAAGGCTGAACTCCCTGTAGAGATTTACCAGGTTGTTTTGAGAATTGGTGTGATCCTGTCTTTGAAAATTCCTGTCTCTAGTAGGCCCTAGAGAGAGCTGGCATAGTGAAGGCAAATTTGGCTTTCCCAGACATTCTTCTAAGATTCAAAGTGGCTGTTGTCGTAACAAATTATAAGAGCTGCTTTTATTGAGCACCAACTATGTAACTGTGTGGGAGAGACTGCAAGTGCTTATCCACATCACATCTTGCTCTCCTTCTTGAGTTCATGGGGAGACTATATTCCCAGCCCATATGTGAATGTCTTTGGCCCTGAAATTTAATCAGAAACAATCTTTGTCACCTCCAGACCAAGGCATTGGAGATCCATTATGCTATCCCAATGCTTTCTTTTCCATTCAGCTGCAAACATGGAGATCCTGTTTTCAGATATGTGACCATATGATGGAAGCAGCCTGGGTCCCTGAGTCACCTGATAGCTGAGATCTGCTGCCAATCCACTTCAGACTTAGGTGCACAAGAAATAAATTTTTGTAGCGTTAAGTCATTCACATTTCAGACTTCTTCCATTACATCCGCTAGCAGTAACTTTATGGTCTACATGCTAATATTTCTGTTGTTAGGTGTATTTAAATATTTTAATTACAAATGCAATAGTGGGTATATATACTCATAGCCAAACAATTCTGGCTGTACAGACATATCACAGTTCCTCAAAAATTCCATGCCTTCCTAAGAAGCAACCACAATTAAAAACCTTGTTTGTAATATTTGAAAGTTTATTATAGGCATTTTCTCACATAGATGTGCTATAAAAATACATTGCAAGATTTTAACGGACATGGATAAAGATGTACATATTGTTCTTCCTCTTGCCCTTGTCACTTAATGAAATGAATGTAGGATCTCTCTGTGACAGCACAGATAGATCCAACTCACTCTTCTAGGTACTGCTTAGAATTCTGAAATATGTATGTGCCATAATTAATTTACCAGTTTCCTCCTGATGGACATGGGTTGTTTCCCATTTGTGGCTATGATTAATAGAACTGACATGAACATTGTTGAATGGAAATTCTTAAGACACATGCATGTTTTCTTATAGGAAAGATAAAGGGCAAATTGGATTAAAGAGGGAAGACTGTGTGGACTGTAAAATTTTATAATTATAATTAATTATAATGTTATGATCATATTGCAGCCATTCATATTTTCACAAAATTAATGTATGTGACTAGCCTACACTCACAGACATTTTAGTTTATCAACCTTTATATTTTTGTCCAACTTTTCATGGAAATATATTGTCTCATGATTATTTTAGTTTGTATTTCCCTGTTTTCTAATTAGGTTTAACAGAAAATTAACTTAATCCCTCACCCACATAGAGCAGGATTTCTGCAGTGATTTCTTCATTACCAGGATACCTTTGGGGCATGTTTTAAAATTCTGAAATGTCAATAGGACATTTCCTTTTACTTTGAAAAGCATCTATTTGATCAGGATGATCAGGTGTGAGTAACCTGATCCAGGCAGGACACGCTTAGCTAGTGAGGAGCACTAGGAGGTCTTAGAGGAAGAGCAATTCCCAGAGTCCATGACAAAGACCATGTGCAAACCCTTGTCCAGAGAACCCAGCTGCAGTTGGCTGGCAGGGTTCTGAATCCAGCATTCACCATAAGGTGGAGAATGAACCGGGAGGAGAGAAGGTGAGAATCTTGTGGAGGATCCTGGACAGCTTACATTAATAGGTTTGGGTTATCTCTGATTCACCATTACCAGTCTGAAGTATCAGGGGCATCTGCTTGAGTAGATTTGTTGGATGAAAGGAACAGAGGCATGGCCTGACACCCCACCCTCTAAGAATCTCCTGTTCCAGTTTGCTAAAGCTGCTGGACTGCAAAAAATACCAGAAATGGATTGGCTTTTATAAAGGGATTTGTTAGGTTACAAATTTACAGCTCTAAGGCCATAAAAGTGTCCAAACTAAAGCATTAGCAAGAGGATACCTTTACTGAAGACCAGTCAATGGCATCTGGGGTTCCCCTGTCACATGGGAAGGCACATGGCTGGAGTCTGCTGGGCCTCTCCTGGGGTTAGCTTCTCATTTCCACTGGTTTCTCCAGAATGTCTCTGGGCTCCTGTCTTAGCTTCTCTCTCTCAGCTCCTGTGCATCTTTGTTTGTTTCTCCCAGGGCATTTCTCTCTAAGCATCTGGGGGGTCTTCTGTGAGCTTCTCCAGGGCAAACTCTGGATTTCTTCTTAGCTTCTTTCCTGGTTCTGGTTTCAACAGCTGTCTCCAAAATGTCTCCGGGCATTTTCTCTCTAAGCATCTCTGAGCTGTTTTCAAAATGTCTCTTATCTTGTCATAGATGACACCAGTAAATTAATTAACACCCACCTTGAATGGGTGGGGTCACATCTCCATGGAAACAATCTAATGAAAAGATTTCACCCACAATACATCTGCACCCACAAGATTGGATTAAAAGAGCAATATGGCTTTTGTGGGGTACATAATAGATTCACACCAGCACATCACCCCTACCTACTGTCAGTCAGACTACACTGGCTCCCCTGTATCACTCAGTGATATAACAAGCAGATTCAGAGAGAGCTACATCTCCTGAGTACTCTAGTAGTTTAGTGCATCCTTGCCAATGTACTAGGCTGAGAGTGGTCTTGATTCCTGCTGGAGATGGGTATTTCTTCCCTTTTGGCAGTGACCCCATTCACTGAGATTGGGGCTATGCAAATGGGCAGGGTAGGTGAGTGATGACAGTTGAAACAGGCCAAGGACACCAATGAATAGTGGAAGGGGGTGTCAGCAGCAAAGATGGGGAGATTGGAAGGGGAATTCCCTGAAGCTAATTACCTCAGTGCCTGTAAATAAAGGATTGAGTGTGGACATATCCTGAAAGCGATCCAGATGCTACCCCCAGTTCAGACTGCCTCCTGGGGTTCCTGAGTTCTTGATTGAATATGAACGTTTAAAAACAAAGACTATGTACCAGCTATCCCCAAAGATGCTACACGATCTGTAGTAAAATGTACATCGTCTTTCAATGTCATGTGAGGGCATTGCACCAGGCTTTAGACTAGCAGAGGTAAGAGACCCAGGCCCTAACAGTAGTAAATGTGAGGACCCTGAAGAGAACCCCCCTCTCCCCAGTGTCAGCAGTGGTAGCTGGTGTGGCTATTAGGCTCAGGTGCCCCTTCACTTAATTCTCTGGCAACAGGGGGAGGGGAGGTGGGTTGGGAGGTCCTTGGGCTAAAGCTGGCAAACTCAGTTCAGTAGAGGGATTCCAAATCCTGGCCTGCAGTCAAATTCAGAAACTTGAGTGAGGACTGATGAGACTTCTTCCTCCAGAACAGATGGACGCTCAAAGTGCCCAAACCCTACTGAAAGCCCTGGGAGGCCCTAGGCCAGGGTGGCAGAAAGTGGCTCTCCCTGACTTCCGCCTCTGGATTCTGTGTGAGGGGAGGCTTTGGTGTGAGGGAGGAGGCATCAGTTCAGCAGAGGGAGGAGTCCAGGCCCAGAAGGAGGTAAGATAAGATCCCTGAGTGAAGTTTGAGGGGCACCTCACCCCAGATTGGAAGAGACTCCACAGACTCCTGCCCCTGATGCCAGCCCTGGTAGTCTGGGGCAGGGATCATTTGATGCAGAGAATTCCAAATTACCCCTGGGGGACTCAGGGAGGTAAGGGGATTGGACCCAGGCCTTGGCCTCAGGACAGGAGAGGGAGGAGTCCCAGGTCCTAACAGCAGTAAAGGTAAGAGCACTGAGTGAGGTTTCAGGAATCACACACACACACCAAAAATGGAAGAGACCCCAAAGAGCACCAGCCCTGCTGTCAGCCCTTGGAAGCCCCAGGCAGGGTTGGCCAGCTGTGGAGAACTGGTAATGGACACTGTTAATTTGTACCATAAGTTGCAGATTCATGTTTATTTAAAACCCTTTATTTTAAAATAAACATATTAATTTTGAGTAATTTTAGGTGTACTGACAATTTGCAAAGATAGTATAGATAGTTCCCTATACCCAGCACCCACTTTCTCCTATTCTTAGCATCTTACATTAATACGATACATTGGTCACAATTAATAAACTGTTATTGATACATTATTAACCAAAGTCCATATTTTATTCCAGTTTACTTTGTTGTTTGCCCTAGTGTCCTTTTTCTGTCTCATGATCCCATCCAGGATACCATTTAACATTTAGTCATCATGTCTCCTTAGATTCCTTTACACTGTGACAGTTCATCAGAATCTTATTACTGATGACCTTGAAAGTTTTGGGGAGTAATGATCAGATATTTTGTAGAATGTCTCTCAATTGGGATTTTAAAAATGTTTTTACTTATGATTACACTGTCTTATGGGTTTTTGGGGGGAAGATCAAAGAGGTACAGTGACAGTATATCCAATGTACATACTGTCAACAGGACATCACTGATGATGCTCACCTTGATAACCTGACTGAGGTAATGTTTGTCAGGTTTCTCTACTGTAAAATTACTCTTTTTTCCCCTTTCCATACTTTTCTCTTTAGAAGGAAATTACTATTCTCAGCCCACACTTGAAGGGTGGGGATTTATTCTCCACCTCCTTGAGGGTTGACTATGCACATAAATTATTTGGAATTCTTCTATATGAACTATTTGTCTACTCTTCCTAGTTTATTAAATCATTTATTTATATCAAGGTAGAATTGTGGGTATTTATTTCATATTTTGGATTATAATCCCATGTTAGGTTATTTATTTTGTTGCTTAAATTTTTCCATTCCTCTAGAGTCTTCTTGCTTCTAGGCCCTTTCAGCAGACAGAGCTTGGAAATATATGTGTGTATACTAACACTTGTATGCACATATATCTATAACCGTTTCCATATATATCCAGCTATATTTATCTTAAGCTAAACATGAGTCATACTGATGTCTCTAATGCTAACCTTGTATCACATAGTTCATTCTAATCTTTACCCTTTACTTAAATATGACCTGCCATTCCAACAGTGAGATACTTGGCTCCCACTATCTGTCATCCATTTACTTATTTGTTCAATCTCACTATACATGTATATTGGTTTCAGATTGTTAGCGACATCCTCATGAGGAACAACTTCAACAACTAGAGTACAGTGCCTGTATACAGTTCCTTTTTTTTAGTCTTACAGTCTCCACTCATTTCCAGTTTCTTAGGTCAGCATCTCTTTTCCCCCACCCTCTTCAGTGAGGTTATTTCATACATTTATAATAAATTTAGATTCACCTTGTTGCGGACTGCAGTATATCCTGGTATGCCCATATCTCCCAATTGATTTTATTAAATTTGCATACCTTGAGGTTCACTCATATACCCACACACACATAAATATATGAAGAGAGAGAATTAGCTCATGTGACCATGGGGATTGGTAAGTCTGAATTCTTTAAGGTTCACACAAGCTGGAAGCTCTAATGAAGATGAAGTCATGTTCTTCAGGAGAAGCTGGCTGGGTGAAGTAGATATCCTCAGTTCTGGCTTTAAGACCTTGAACTGATTGGATAAGGAAACTTCTCTCATCGCTGAGGGCAATTTCATTTGTTGATTGTAAATGCAATCAGCTGTAGATGGAATAAACTGACTATAGGTGCTAATCCATCTATGAAATACCCTCACAGTAACAGTCAGGCCAGTGCTTATTTGACCAAACAACTGGACACCATAACTTAGCCAAGTTGACACATAAAATTAACTATCCCAGTAGTATTTCATCATTGTCCTTTCAATGTCAATGGGATCACTATTGATGATCCCTTTCTCATTCCTGGTGTTGATAAGTTATGTCTTCTCTCTCTTTTTCTTGGTTATCTTAGCTAAAGGATTATCAATTTTACAGATTATTTTAAGGAACCAGCTTTTTGTTTAATTGGTTTTCCTCTTGTTTTCTTGTTTTAAGTTCCATTTATCTCTGTCCTAATTTTTTATTGTTTCCGTTCTTCTGCTAATTTTAGATTGAATTTTCTCTTCTATCTCTAGTTTTTTAAGTAGATAGTTTATTGACTTTAGTGCTTTCTTATATTCTAATAAGTGCATTTAATCCTCTACATTTCCCTCTAAGCACTACATTAGCAGCAATCCACAAGTTTTGATGTTGTGTTTTCTTTTACTTCAAAATATTTTTTTAATTTCTCTTGAGAGTTCTTTGACCCATGCATTATGTAGAAATATGTTGTTTAATTGCAAAACATTTGGGAACTTTGTATCATGTCTGAGTCTTGTTCTGATGTTTGCTTTGTTTATTCAGACTGTGTTTTTTACTTGTTTTATCATATGCCTTTTAACTTTGTTGAAAGCCAGATAAGTTATATTGGTTTTAGGTACTGAAAGACATACATCTTCAGTGTGATTTCTGTTATTGTAGCTAATAATTAGCCTATTTTCTATGTTTATTGTAGCTATAGGTACCAGAGATTTCAAATTCCTCATGTCATTTTTTTTATCTTCTCTCCTAGCTTTAGTGCTTCTCTTTGCACTGATTCTCAGAGGGAGCCTGTGTTTTTGCAGCTCTTTCAGCTGTAATTAACTGTTATACTGGAGGCTTATTACTATGTTGGTATGTATTTTTCAGTATATGGTTATGGTACTTCTCTTCATTTATTTAAGTCTTTGGTTTCTTTCACTGACATTTTATAGCTTTCAGCTTATAGATGCAGTACATGTTTGATTTGATGCAAATCTAAGATTTAATGTTTTTAGCTTCTGCAAATGGGACTATTTATTTCAATTTTTTTATTTTTAATTGTTCATTGCTAGTGTGTAAAAAATAAGGTTGTATCTTGCAACCTTGCTTGTTTCCTGCAACCAGGCTAAAATAACTAATTAGTTGTTTTCTTTATCTCCTTAGATTCTTTGGGATTTTCTTTTTTAGACAATTATGTCATCTCCAAAGAGGAACTGTGTTATTTCATCTTTTCTAAAATACATGCCTTTTATTTCCTTTTCCTGTGTTATTGCATTGGGGAGGACTTCTAGTACTATGTTGAGTAGGGGTGGTGAGAATGGACATGCCTACCACATTCCCAATCTTAATGAGAAGACATTTAGTCTTCTACCATTATATCTAATATTAGCTGTGAGTTTTTTTTTTTTAATACATGCTCTATATCAGCTTGTCAAAGTTCCTTTCTATTCCTAGTGCACTGTGAAATTTTATCATGAATGAGTGTTAGACTTGGTCAAATGCTTTCTCTGCATCAATTGATATTATCATGTGGTTTTCCTTTTTTCTTCTATTATATTCTTCTGCATTGATTGGTTTTGAATGTTCAGTCAGCCTTGCTTTCCTGGAATAAACAGAAATTTCTCATGGTTTCTTATTATTTTAATATATTGCTGGATTCAGTTTGCTAATGTTTTGCTGATTTTCATTCAAGAGGGATACTGTTCCGTAGTTTTCTTTTATTGTACTGTCTTTTCTGGTTTGGGTATAAGGGTAATACTGGCCTCATTAATGAATTGTGAAGTGTCTCCTTCCTTTCTATTTTTTGGAAGAAATTGTATAGAATTGATGCTATTTCTTTCTCAAACGTTTGGTAGAATTTGCCAGTGAAATCACCTGGGTCAGGAAAATTCACTGTCAGAAGGCTTTTAGTGATGAATTCCATTTCTTTATTAGTTATAGGATTTAACTTGGATGAATTTTGGTAGTTTGTGGTTTTCCAGGAATTGAACCATTTTTCCTGACTTGTCAAATTTATGCCCATAGAGTGGTTAATAATATTCCCTTATTATCCTTTTATTATCTCTTTGGATGTGGTAATGTCCCTTCATTCTTTTCTAATATTGTTCATTTGTGACCTTGCTGCCTTTTTCTTTGCCAGTCATGCTGGAGATTTATCAATTTTATGTGTCTTTTAAAGAACCAGAATTTGACCTGATTGATTTTCTCTATTTTTTCTGTTTCTGATTTCATTGATTTCTCACCTTATTTTATATATATTTCTCTCCATGTGCCTAGTTTACTAGTTCCTTGGGAGGAAAGCTTAGATTATTGATTTGAGATATTTTTATCTAACATAAATATTTAATTCTATGCATTTCCCTGAAAGCATTTCTTTAGTTGCATTCCAGAAATTTGAAATGTTTCATTTTTCTATTCATTCAATGGAATATATATATATATATATATATATATATATTTGTTTTCATTGAATAGTCTCTTCAACATATATATTATTTAGACATATGTTAATTAATTTTCAATTGTTTGGAGATTTTCCCATTGTGTATTTTGGTTTTGATTTTTAGTTTAATTCCATTAGGGTCTGTGGTGGTTTGAAGCTGTATATATACCTCAGCAAAACATGTTCTTAAATCTAATCCCTTCCTGTGGGTGTAGACCCATTGTAAAGGTGCGACCCACCTCATTCAGGATGAGACTTAATCTTATTACTGGAGGCCTTTATAAACTGAATGAATATATATAGAGAAAATGCCACAGAAGCAAGAAGCTGAAACTCAGAAGAGAAGAAAGAGATCAGCAGACACCACCACATGCCTTGTGGCAGAGTAGCTAAGCATCACTGGCAGCTGGTCTTCAGGAAGAAAACAATGCTCTTATGATGTCTCAATTTGGACATTTTTCTGGATTCTATCCGTAAGTGAATAAATGCCCATTGCTTAAGCCAAACCATTCCATGGTATTGAATGCTTTGAGCAGCCTAGGAAACTAAAACCAGGGCAGAGAACATAATTTGTATGATTTCAATTATTTTACATTTTAAAAGCTTGTTTTATGACCCAGGACATAGATGTTCTTGGTGAATGTTCCATGTGTGCTTACAAACCATGTGTTTTCTGCTCTTTTGGGTCACGTTTTTTACAAATGCTAATTAAATCTTGTTTTTTTTTTAAATGTTGCTCAGTTTTACATTTTTGATGATTTCCATTCTAGCAATTCTTTCAATTCCTGAGATATGAGTGTCAAAGACCACAACTATAATCACGGCTTTTCCTTTTTCTCTTTTCAGTCTGTCAGTTTTTGGTTTAGATATTTTGAAAATATGCTTTCTAGTGCATGCACTTTTAGGATTATTATGTCTCATTAGTGAATTGATTCTTAGCATTATGTAACATCCCCGTTTGTCACTGGTAATTTTCTTTGTGCTGAAGTCTACATTTCTGATATTAGTAGAGCAGATCTGGCTTTTCTTTGATTACTGTTTGAATGGTATAACTTTTTCCATCTTTTTATTATTTCCCCCTTCCTCCCTCCCTCCCTCCCTCCCTTCCTTCCTTCCTTCCTTCCTTCCTTCCTTCCTTCCTTCCTTCCTTCCTTCCTTCCTTCCAGCAGTTCAATGACATGGGGGTTGGTTAGTACAATACAGAGAACCTAAGGGGAAAAGTACAAAATGGCACTTAACACCAATGCCAGTACTCATCACACATGGTTACAACTAAGGATAAATTAATTTTTGTTACTCACTTTTCTTTAGTACATAAATGAAAGCCATTAACTTGAACTTGATGTATATACACAACATATACACAACCTTATGCAAAATACTTTTCATAAGCAACAGTACACATTAAAATATTGGAAACTGAATATCTGTGCTGATTTGTAATTTGACTTCAGAGAACAAGAAGAGAACAACATTCAATTAGGGAGGGTTAATACTGATAATCAAGCTCTTAAATTTAACAATGTCTCCCTCTCCGTTTGTGCCAGTGTGGATATATTATGTCCTCCAATAAAAAGCCATGATCTTTTTTCTTCCCCAAGTAAACAACCATGTTTAATATAACATATGAAAAGTATAATAGTTTAAATAGTGTATGCAATAGATTGGAAAAACAATGGGATAATTACAGATGAGAAATAAACACACTGAAGAGCACATATTTGGAGCCAGCACACTCAAGTTAGGATAGTTTGTAGTGTGAGGATCCTCAACCATAGACATGTGAGAGTAAGAGATACACCAAGTACAATGAAGATCTATGTGGTAGTGTGGAGACTGGATGCACCCCAGAAAGGATGATGCTCCCCCAATCCAACCCTGTGGGTTTAGACCCACCATGGTTGGGACCTTCTTACTAGGCTATTTCAATCAAGGTATTGGTCCTAATCCTCCCGCTGGAGTTCATAGGAAGACAAAACACATGCAGATGAAACTGAGAGAGAAATTTAGAGGAAAGTCCCAGAGAAACTAAGAGAGGACCCACAGAAAACACAGAGGAAGCCGCTGCAAGCAGAACCCAAAAGCATCAAAACCCAGGAGAGAAAGACCAGCAGACCCCGGCCAAGTGACAGAAGTGTCCCGGATGCTGGCAGCCCGACCCCAGATTCCAGGGATCAGCTTGTTGATGCTGTGAGCTGGACACCTTCAGTGCCTAGAACTGCAAACTGTAAATTAATACATCCCCGTTGTAAAAGCCAACCCATCTCTGCCATAATGCATCCCGGCAGCTTTAGCAAACCAAAATACCCATTATACATTAATTCCTCATTTCCCCTCCCCTCCGTTGCTCCTGGTAATCTCTACTAGGATCTCTTTCACTGTGAATTTACATATTCTAGTTAATTCATATAAATGAAATCATATAATATCTGTCCTTTTCATCTGGCTTTTTTAATGCATCATAATGCTTTCAGAGTTCATCCGTGTTGTCACATGTATCAGAAGTTGATTCCTTTAAATGAAAGCCCTGATCTTTTAATCTAGTCTGGTGGGTTGTTTCCATGGAGATGTGACTCACTCAACTGTGAGTGACACCTTTGGTTAGGGTGTGACCTCTGATTGAATGTTTCCATGGAGGTGTGACCCCGTCCATTCAGCGTGGGCCTTGATTAGTTCACTGGAGTCTTATGAAAGCTCACAAATAAAAGGACCACAGAGTTGTAGATGACAGAGATATTTTGAAGACAGTGGTTGAAAGCTGACATTTTGGAGAAAGCCATTTTGAAACCAGAACTTTGGAGCAGACGCCAGCCATGAGCCTTGCCAGCTAACAGAGGTTTTCTAGACACCATTGGCCATCCTCCAGTGAAGGTACCCGACTGCATATGTGTTGTCTTGGACACTTTATGGCCTTCAGACTATAACTTTGTAACCAAATAAACCCCCTTTATAAAATCCAATCCATTTCTGGTATTTTGCTTAATGGAAGTGTTAGCAAACTGGAACAACCTTTATACCTACCACAGGCTACACAATGTCCTGAGAGGGTTCTCTATGAGAAAAATAGGTCACAGCTTTAAGACACTTCTTTGGAAGGAACTAATGAGAAAGCAGATTGGAAGGTGAGACTTCTTCATCTTTTTTCAAATAAATGGTCTTAATTTTTCTTCTTATAGAAAATGTTTAGATCAGTTTATTACAAATAAATCTGTTCTTGTTTGCTAATGCTGCTGCCATGCAAAATACCAGAAATGGATTGCTTTTATAAAGGGGCTTTATTTGGTTTCAAATTTACAGTCCTAAGGCCAAAAATTGTCCAAACTAAGGTATTGACAAGAGGATACCTTCACTGAAGAATGGCTGATGGCATCTGGAACACCTCTGTAGCTAGGAAGGCATGTGCCTGGCGTCTGCTGGTCCTTTGCTCCCAGGTTGCCTTGCATTCGACTTCTGATTCCAGTGGCATGCTCTGTAAGCATCTGGGAGTTCTCTCTTAGCATCTCCAGTGCATACTCTGGGCTTCATCTCTTAGCATCTCCAAACATCATTTTGTCTGCATCTCCAAGCATCTCTAGGCATCTCTGTCAGCTCCTAGCATCTCTATAGCTCCCAAGCATCTCTTAAAGGACCCCAGTGATCTAATTAAGACCCACCCCAAATTGGTGGGGCCAATCCTCCGTGGAAATATCTAATCAAAATGTCTCACCTACCGTTGGGTGAGTGATATCACCATGGAAACAGCCTAATCCAAAGATCCCACAAGATTGAATTACAAGAACATGTCTTTTGTGGGGGACATAATATATCCAAACCAGCACAATATCTAAACCATTAATTTTTGCAGCTTTCAGCTAAAGTCCAGTATTTCATTTACAGAAAGTCAGCGAGAAAAGGTCAGTAGAGATCATCTGATCTTTTTTTTTTCTACTATTATACTTTATTAGCCTTGTGAAAAACAAGGCCTCAAAAAATTAGGTATAAACTCAGAATCGTTTCTCTCCACGGAAATCTTTAGTAAAAGGCGAAAGATTTATACGATCTGAAGAGAAACCAGAGTGAGATCATCTGATCTTACACTGTGGCATCATCCATTCAAGTCCTTGGCACAATCCTTCACCTATAGGGGTACAACATGCCCAGATCTTTAATAGAAGTTAATTTCAAAAACTGGGAGATTTCTGCTACAGTCATACGTTCTTTAACATCTTGTTTATTAGCAAAAATCAGCAATCCAAGTTTTCTCAGGTCCTAATGAGCTAACATTTTATACAGCTCTTCTCTAGTTATAGGAATCCTTTCTCTGTAATGTCCACAACTATTACAAACTCAGTGTTAGTACAGTAAGCATTCCAGGAAGAATGAAGGGATCCTTGGCTACCAATATCCCACATTAGGAAAAGTGTATTATTAACAACTGTCTCTCCTACATTACTTCTTAGGGTAGGGGGAGTATGTACAACTTCATTCATAGGAAACTGGTAAAGGATGGTAGTTCTCACCTGCTCCTGGTGATTGAACAATCTCCATGTCCTGGTGAAGAGAATTCCCATTCTTGGGCAGCAGATCTCCCTCCAGTCACCTGGGCAGCCAGACCTCCATGGCTCAGGCCAAGGGGAGGAGAAAGATGAGCCAGAGCCTCCACCTCTGCTGCTGCTGCTCCCGCACTTGCCAGCAGCCCTCTCCCCAGGAACACGAGAGAGGCTGAAGACCAGCTCTCCCTGCCATGCGATTGGCCCCGCCACTGCTGCCAAGGCAGTCATCTGGCTTGTGGACATTGCTGCCTTGTTGACTGTGATGAGCCTTATAGGCCACCATCCTCCCCCATTTCCATCCTTTATTATTAATTTACCTGTATCACAAAATTTGAAGTGATAATTTTTGTAGCTAGCATATAATTGAGTGTGGTATAAAGCCTAAAATTAAGGCCTAATACCATGTGCTACCTTGACATCTGGGGGAAATTGAAAGGCCTCAAATGGCCTAACCAGAAGCTGCCCTTCCCACTCTGCTCCCATGGATAAGATGGGCCTGCCAAACCACCCTCCTAATCAAATGGGCTTAGGTGTAGTTCCTGCTTATACCTGAGTAGCAGGTTTTGGTGTCTTGCCAATCTTTGGAATTATTCAAACAAGTCAATCTTAGCCTCCCATGGGAATCAGGGTGACTACAGCCTCTTGATACTTCCCTGATTTTGGTGTATTATGTCCCCCAAAATGCCATGTTCTTTGATGCAATCTTGTGGAAGCAGACACATTCATGTTGACTAGATTGGAACCTTTGGATTAGGTTGTTTCCATGGAGATGTGACCCACCCAACTGTAGGTGATAACTCTGATTGTATAATTTCCAAGGAGGTGTAGCCCCACCCATCCAGCATGGGCCTTGACTAGTTTACTAGAGCCCTATATAAGAGCTTAGATGGAAGGAGCTTGCTGCTGCAGCTGAGACAGCACTTTGAAGATGGCTGTTGGGAGCTGCTGCAGACATTTTGGAGAATGCCATTTTGAAATGCAACCTGGAAGCAAGCAGATGCCAGCCATGTGCCTCCCCAGTTAACAGAGGCTTTCTGGATGCCAGTGACCTTTCTCCAGTGAAAGTACCCTATCATTGATGCCTTACTTTGGACACTTAACGGCCTTGAGACTATAACTTTGTAACCAAATAAACTCCCTTTATAAAAGCCAATCCATTTCTGGTATTTTGCCTAATGGCAGCATTAGCAAACTGGAACAATACTACAAAGCCTATCTCCCAAAGTCCCTGATTCTTTACTCTCCTGATTCTTTACACATGCTCTCTATGGCATGTGTGTCCTTCCCTGTGCTGTAAGTATATGTGAATAATAAACTACTGTCATCTTTCCAGAGTTAGGTGTCCTGTGTTTGCATTTCCCATAAACCTAAGGTGGGAATCCCTCTCTCCTCAACAGGGTGAATAGAAGGCAATTAAAATAATTGGTATCATGAACAGGATGGCTTAACCATGACTAAGTACATCTGGTCAGCATTAAATAACTTCTCCTTGGCTAACCAACTGGTACTTTGATATGGAGAAGGCTGCCTAGATTGGAACCACCAATTGCTGGGGGGATTCCACTTTGGCCTGCATAACATTATATATATATTTTTGGGTGTTGCAATCTCTTCCCACCCTAAAACACTCTCATACCCAAGGTAAGAGTTTTTGTTAATTGACTATACCCCAACATGAAGTATGCTGGGTTCAGTCTGCATTTGGCTGGTAGTCTCTGGGGCTCCTACTGTAATAACAGTGATAATATAGTGCCCAATTGGTTTGTGCTTGAGTCCCACATATGAAGAGTCAGGCTAGAGCTGTCTGATCACTGTCTAGCCTGGTATCTGTCATTCGGTGCTTTGGGAAATCAATACAGACATTGTTTGTGATTGCGCACTCCAGGATATGCGCAGGGTCAACCTTTTGTGAAGTTTGCAGAAAGGAAGGAGACCATCACTCCAGGCAGAATTAAGTCTGGCACCCCAGTTGCCTAATAAAAGTCAGTGTTGCTCAGGCAAGGGTAGTGATCTTCCCTATCTCCTTTGCTACTGCTTCCCTTACTTCAGTTGTACTTGTTCTCCTGACTTCCAAGGGTATGTAGGGGCAAATACATGGAGGCCTCTGTCACAAGTGCTGATGAAAGAACAAGAAGAAGAAAAGAAGAAGGAACATTTGATGTTAGCTCCACTCCAAAACACTAAAGGAAGTAACTCAACTGCTCTCCCAATGCAAAATCCCTAGCCAATGTGCCTGAGCTTTTCTTAGCACTGCTGCTTACCAGCATGCCAAAGGGCTACCTTACCAGATGTGAACCTTGACAGCAAGGAGATTGTTTGATAAACCCTGGGGGAGGAGATTGTCACCTACAAGGTGGGTCACCAAGCTCCCAAACTATGTCCCAAAACTACCCAGAAGATCTGCACCATGTGTATTTTGACAGACAGAAATTTAAAAATGGATTGAAATACTTAAAGTGCTGAAGGAAAACAACTGCCAGCCAAGAATTTTATATCCAGTGAAACACTCAAAAATGGGGAAGAGAAGACATTCTAGGTAAACAAAAGCTGAGGGACTTCCTCACCACTAGACCTGCCCTACAAGCACTGCTAAAGGGAGTTCTTCAGACTGAAGGAAGGCCATTAGAAAATGGTTCAAAGCAGCATAAAGAAATGAAGACCTGTGGTAAAGCAGAGCACCAAAATATATGAAGCAGATACTGACAGATTTGAAGGGAGAATTTGACAGTTCTACATTAATAGTAGGGGAATTTAACACACAATTCTCAATAATGGATAGAACATCTAGTTGGAAGATAAAAAAAGAAAGTACAGGATTTGAACACTTATAGGGCACTAAACCAACTAGACCTAACAGATATATATAGAAAACTGCATCCATCGAAAGCAAACATACAGTCTTCTTGCATGCACACAGATTATTCTCCAGGATAGACCATAAGTTGGGTCACAGAACAAGTCCCAATAAATTCAAAAATGTTGAAATCATACAATGTATACAATGTATACAACAGAATAATGCTAAAAATCAATAACAGAGGGAGAAACTGCAAATTCTTAAAATATGTGGCAATTAAACAATGTACTCTTAAACAACCAATGAGCTAAAGAGGAAATCAGAAGTGATTTTAGGAAATATCTTGAGACAAATGAAAATGAAAATACAACATACCAAAACATAGGATGCAGTGAAGGCAGTGCTGTGATGGAAATTTATAACTAGAAATGTTTACATTAAAAAGGAAGAAAGACTTCAAGTAAGAGACCTTACCTCAAAACTGGAAGAATAGAAAAAAAAAAGAGAGCAAACTACACTGAAAGAAAGCAGAAAGAAGGAAATAAAGATTAGAGCAGAGATAAATGAAATAGAAATCAAAAAAAGCAAAACAATAAAAAGAATCAACAAAACCCGAAATTGGTTCTTTGAAAAGATCAATAAAATTGACAAACTTTTAGCTAGATTAACATGAAAAAAAAGAGAGAAGATACAAATAATGAAAATCAGAAATGAAAGTGAGGAAATTATTACTGATCCTGCTGAAATAAAAAGGACTATAAGAGGCTACTATGAAAAACTGCATGCCAATCAATTAGATGAAATGAACAAATTTTCAGAAACACACAAACTACTTACATCGACTCAAAAAGAAATAGAATATCTCAAAAACCAGTTAGTATTAAAGAGACTGGATGAGTAATAAAAAAAACCTCCCAACAAAGAAAAGCCCAGGCCTAGATGGCTTCATAGTGGAATTATACCAAGTATTCACAGAAGTCTTAATTTCAATTCTGCTCTAATTCTTCCAAAACATTGAAGAGAAGGAAATGCTACCTAACTCATTCTATGAGGCCATCACCCTCTTACCAAGGCAGGATAAAAACACCACAGGAAAAGAAAGCTGCAGACCAATATCTCTTACGTATATAGAGGCAAAAATCCTCAACAAAATATAAGCAAACCGAACTAAAATAATTGAAAGCAGGTTCTCGAACAGATATTTTCAAACTGATGCTCACAGCAGCATTATTCGTAATTGCCCAAAGATGGAAGCAACTTAAGTGTCCATCAGCCAACAAATGGAAAAGTAAAATGTGATATATACATACAATGGAATATTATTCAGCTGTAAAAACGAATGAAGTCCTGATACATGCAACAACATGGATGAGCCTTGAAGACATTATGTTGTGTTAAATAAGCCAGAAGCAAAAGGACAAATATTGTATGAGCTTACTTATTGGAAATAATTAGAATAAGCAATCTCATGGAGTCAGAATCTAGAACACAGGATATTAGGAGGTGGCATGGGGATACGGAATGGGAAGTTAAGGCTTAAAATGTACAGGGTTCCTATTTGGAATGATGGAAATGTCTTGTTAATGGATAGTAGTGATGGTAGCACAACATTGTGAATGCACTCAGTAACACTGAAATATATATCTAAATATGATTAAAAGGGGTAAAGTTAGATTGTACATATGGAAACAGAATAAAATTTAAAAAAAATTCAGGAAAAACCCTATGCAAACAGTTAGCCCTAAGTTAAATGGACTTTAATAGTATAATTATAAAAATCTGCTATCATCAATTGTAACATGTTCCACACCAATGCAAGGTATTGTTGGTGGGAGGTATATAGGAATCTTGAAGTTTATGTATGATTGTTCTGTAAATCCACAACTTCTCTAATAAAGACAAAAAGAGAAAGATAAAAGGAAACTGATTGATTTTTTTTGCCTCTATAGCATAGGTTGTGAATTAACATCTGCTGAAATGCACAGACTGGAAAAACCTTCATGGGCTTAATTCATTCTGGGTCTCAAATTACCATCATACCTGGGGATCACACTAAATTTAAATGTGGTACCTCCCATAATCTTAGGGGAGTTACTGAATATAAAATAGCAGAAAAATCAGCATATCTCACCTTAAACATTCAGAATTATTGTCTTGTCTAAATTCCCCATGATCATAGCACCAATTGCTCTAAAATATCCCATAATGGACATGGATATTCTGACCCAATGAATAATAAATTAAAATAGATTAAGTCTTTGGCAATAACATATTGGTTTGACGACATGGGACTGGAAGGACCTTACCCCCCGTTAATATTGTTAATATGATGCAATGTTAATTAAAACAGGGCCTTCGAGGATTGAATCTCATTGTGCAAGACCTATTTAGTGAATGGGGGTGATTATACCCACTGTTTCTCCTTTTAACAGCCCAATTTGACCTGTCTTCAAACCTGGAAAGAATGAATGGCACTTCACGGTGGAGTACCACAACCTTAATGCTGTGGTACCATCTATTACAGTCCCCATATCAAATATTTAATATTGTTGAAATTACTGACTTCACTCAATCAGCAACTGTTAATATTTTGCTAACATACATTTATCTAATATGTTCTGTTCAGTGCCTATTTCAACAGCCTCCCAGGTACAGTTTTCCATCACTTCTGACGGGACACAATACACCTTTATCAGGCTACCCATGTGGTACCTCAGCAGCCTTGCAATAGTACCCAATCTTTGCAGGCATGATCTTAACTGCACCTACCTTTCTCCAGGAGCATAGGTATGATTTACAAAGACATCCTCTTCTGAGGATATTTGTTTGACATACTCATTAAGAACATACAAATACTCACAGTGAAGCACATAAAAAGGGGATGGGCCATTGCCCCATGCATAATGCAAGGCCTGCTACCAGTTTCAAATTTCTGAAAATTCTTTTTTTATACTAATGGCTCCATCCCTGACACTGTCAATAAATAGTTACTGGCCCTCTCAGAAGCCACACTGTTAATTCAAGTCCAGCATCTCTTAGTCCCTTTTGGGTTCTGGAGGCAATATATTCCTCATTTGCTAATTTACTTAATCTCATTGATGCTGTTACTTGCAAAATTGGACCACCTTGAATGGGATGCCCTTCAACAAAAAGCTCTAGAACATATCCAAATTGAAACCAACAGGCACTACTGTAGTTCCCTCAGAGACTCCTTCACTATTCTATAAAGGCTTTAGCAACCTCCTCTGATGCCTCCTGGAGTCTCTGGACCACCTCTAATGGCCGTAAGTTGTCCATAGGCTTCTGATTCAAGAGACTTCCCTCCTCCACCCTGTGCTATACACCATTAGAGGGACAATTGTAATTGTTAACTCTTCCAACTCATGAACATGGGATGTATTGCTATTTATTTAGGTTTTCTTTAATATCTTTCAGCAGTGTTTTGTAGTTTTCAGTATACAAGTCTTTTGCATCCTAAGTTTAATTTATTCCTAGATATTTTATTCAGTTCAATGCTATTTTAAATGGAATTACTTTCTTAATTTTCTCTTTTGTTGCTCATGTGGTTGTATAGGAACACAATTGTTGTTGTGTATATGCTGATCATGTACTCTGCCACTTTGCTGATTTCACTTTTTCACTTATTAGCTCTAATGTTTTTCTTGTGGATTCCTTTGGTTTTCTATACATAAGATCACATCATCAGCAAATTTCCAATTTGGAAACCTTTTATTTCTTTTTCTTGCCTAGTTGCTCTAACAAGAACTCTAGTAAAATACTGAATAGCAGTGGTGAAGGCAGACACCCTTGTCATGTTCCTGCTCTTAGGGGGAAGACTTTAAGTCTTTCACCATTGGGCATGATGTCAGCTGTAAGGTTTCCATAAATGTCTATTAACATGTTGAGAAAGTTTCCTTCTTGTCTTATGTTTCTGAGTGTTTTTATCAAGAAAGGGTACTGATGTTGTCAAACGTGTTTTGTTTTTTTTTTTTTTTGTTTTTTTTTTTGCATTTTTGAGACAATCGTGTTTTTTTCACCTTCATTCTATTTGTGCAGTATACTACATTGGTTGATTTTCATAAGTTAAATCACACTTGCATTCCTGGTATGTATCCCACTTCGTCAGGGTGTATAATCTTTTAAATATGCCACTGTAATTGTCTTGCCAGTGTGTTTTCTTGATCATATTTGTATCTACAGTCATAAAGGAAATTGGTCTGCAATTTTCCTTTCTTGTGTTGTCTTTACCAGGTTTTGTTATCTGAGTAATGCTGGCTTCATAGAATGTATTAAGAAGTCTTCCCTCTTCTGCCAGTTGCTGCCTTTTATTTGGATGGGTTCAATTGGATGGTTCAATTGATTTACATTTTGGAAAATTACTGATACGGCAATACTTACTTCTGCCAGTTTGCTTACTGTTTTTTGTAACTCTTATACAAATTCGTCCTTCCTTTCCTCCACTAGTGCCTTTTTGTTTTATAATGAGACATGTTGAATCACTTATCCTTTTCTTTTGTGCAGATTTTTAAGGTCTTTCCTTTCTTGTTACCATGGGGATTAACTTAAGCATACTAAGTCGATTACAATTTAGTTCACGTTGATTCCACAGCTTACACACACACACATACTTATATGCTTCCATTCCTCCATTTTATGTTGTTCATGTTACAGGTTACATCTGCCTGCATTGTGTGACCAGTAACAAAGATTTATGCTTATTTTATATGCATTTGAATTTCAGCCTTACAGGAATTCAAATGAACTAATAGTGGCACATATTTACCCATATTGTTAATTAAACTGGAGATCTTCATTTCTTTGCCCAGCATCAAGATACTCTCTATTGTCCTCTCTTTTAAAAAATGGAGGACTCCATTTAGTATTTCCTGTAAGGTAGGTCTTGTGGTAATGTACTCTCTCAGTTTTTGTTCATCCAGAAATGTCTTAATTTCTCCCTTATTTTTGATGGACAGCTTTGCCTGGTATATCATTGCCAGGAAACATTTTTTTTTCTTTCAGCACTTTAAATATGTCCTCTCACTGCCTTCTGGCCTCTGTGGTTTGTATTGCAAAATCTGATGTTAAATGTTATTCCTTATATATGACCTGCCACATCTCTCTTGCTGTTTTTAAGATTTTGTCTTTGCCCTTGGCATTGGACAGTTTTATCATAATGTGTCTCCATGTAAATCTGTTTAGGTTCACCCTGCTTAGTGTTTGTTGAACATCTTGGATCTATGTATATACATATCTTTTATCAGATTTAGGAAATTTTCTGCTATTATTTCTTCTATATATTTTCTGATTCTATCTTCCTCTTTTCCTTCTGGGACTCCTGTGATGCACTTTTGGTATACATGATGGTGTCCCACAGTTTCCTCATGCTCTGCTCTATTTTTCACTGTCATTTCTTTCTGCTCCTCAAACTGTACAATCTCAGTTG
Source organism: Choloepus didactylus (assembly GCF_015220235.1). Classification (NCBI taxonomy): domain Eukaryota; kingdom Metazoa; phylum Chordata; class Mammalia; order Pilosa; family Megalonychidae; genus Choloepus; species Choloepus didactylus. The sequence goes on along the minus strand of NW_023637624.1, from coordinate 5,404,715 downwards.
TTTTGTCTTTGAGTTCACTAATCCTTTCTTCTGCCTCCTCCAATCTGCTCTTGAGCCTCTCTATTGAATTTTTTTAATTCAGTTATTGTACTTTTGAGTTCCAACATTTCTATTTGGTTCTTCTTTATAATTTCTATCTCATTATTGAAATTCTGATTTTTTTTCACATATCATTTTCCTGGCTTCCTTTAGTTCTTTGTCCATGTTTTCCTTTAGTTCATTGATCCTATTTATGAGAGTTGTCCTAAGATCTTTGATTAGCAATTCCAGAGACTATGCTTCCTCTGGAATATTTTCCATTGATTTTTTTTTTCTTTTGACTGGGCCATACTTTACTATCTCCTTCCATGTTTTGTAATTTTGGGTTGAGAACTGAACATTCTGAGTATTATTTTATGGTCCCTCTGGAAATATAGTTCTCCCACTCTTCAGTCTTCCAGACTAAGAACAAAAAGAGAAAAAAAAAGAAAGAAAAAAGAAAAAAAGAAGAGAAAAAATTCTAATACATGCCCACCACACACACACACACACACACACACACACACACACACACACACACAAACACAAAAGGGAAAAAAATTAATGAAGTGTACTGCTTCTCCATGTCTCTTGTTATGTACTGGTAGCATGTCAGAAGCTGCTTTTTGAGGCTGAAACCTAGGCCATCACTCAGGGATCTTCCAGACTCAGAAATATAAAACAGAGAAAGAAAATTCTAGCCAACCCCCCAAAACAGTTGAGGGGGGGGGAGAGAGAGAGAGAGAGAGAGGGAGAGAGAGAGAGAGGGAGAGAGAAGTGCATTGGCTTTTTATGACCCTGTACATGCCAGTGTAAGGCCAGAAGATGCTGCTTCTGGGAGAAACTGAGGCTAGCATCTGCACTGGGCTCTCAGGGATCTGCCAGACTAAAGAACACAAGAAAGAGAAAGAAGAGACCCAACAAATGAAAAAGTGAACTGGGTCTTTAAGTCCTAGTAGATGCTGGTGTGAGGCCAGGAGCTGCTGCTGAAGAGAGGGTGAAACCAAGGCCAGACTCTATGTTGTGCCCACAGGCATCTTTAAGATGAGAAAACACCCAAACACAGAAGAGAAAAAAAACTTCAAAATGCTAGCTCTTTACCTCTAGGTGGATGTGGGAGGAAGGCTAGAAGCACCAGTGCCCAGAGGGCCAAAACTGAGGCCAGCTTCCATGCTGATCCCTTGGGGATCCCCACATTGACCTCAACCCTCAACCCCAACTTTTAGAGGAGGAGGTTTCCTTTGCCAACTCTGGCCCTAACCAATCGCTCTCAGGATCTGGGCCACATTCCCACAGCTGCAGCCATTTCCACAGCCACCCCAGCAGGGCTAAACAATGGGGTCTGGTCAATGGTATATGCTTTCACTTAAAAAAACTGAATTCTTGGCAGCCTCTCACTACCTCTGGCACTCATGTGGTTTTCCTAAATATCCATTCTGGTTCCAGCCATTACCACCTAATTAATTCCAGTCTCTTTTTCCAGCTCCTTCATTTTTCAAGTGGAGGGAGCAATTTATAAATCTTCCTATGCTGCCATTTTGCCTGAAGTTCCTGTGTTTGATGAGCATCTAACCATTGGCGTTCTCTCTTGGTAAAGTGCCTACCTTGTTTCATAAAGATGAACTTCTCCCACTCTCTCTAAGAATCTCAGTCATCACCAAGGTTTAAACTGACATCAGGGCATCAAGGGGTCAATTGTGGTATAAGTAGGCTATCACAAGCTTCTGCAACTTCCACAACTTCTGACACCAACTGCAAATACTTCAGTAAATAAATTAAATTAAATTTGGAATCTTCACTACCTAGAGTTAGGCCAGACACCACAGGATAAGGGCAATTCTCTACAAGATTGCCCTTCAGTCACTGTTCAGGGACCCAGGGCCCTGTGCAGGGGCCCAGGCCACCTGCAGTCCTGATCAACTGGCTATAAATTTAGAAGTTCCTACTCTACGTTGGGTTCAATAATTTACTGCAACTCACAGAACTCACTGGAAGTGCTATACTTATTATTTGAGTTTCATTATAGTAAAAGGATACAAATAAGAAGAAGCAAAAAGAAGATACACATAGGGCAAGTTCTGGGAGGACAACAAATGCAAGCTTCTGCGTCCTTCTGAGCCCTCTCCACATGGATTCAAGGCATGTCAACCTCCTGGCACAGAGATTTATCTTAATCATGGAAGTGCTTGTGCTTTGAGTGTCCTAAGTTTACATGGGGTCACATTAGATGGAATCAATGTCTATGTGGTCGATCTCAGTCTACAGCTCTGTCCCCCCTCCCAAAGGTTTGAGTGGTGGGCTGATAATCCCCTTGGTCTTTCTGGTGTGGCCAGCCAGCACCCTAAAACTGTGGGTGTGGCTAGCCCCTTTCTTTGTCTCATTAGCATATGAACCATCAGGTGTGGTGCATTATTCAAAGTGGGTTATTGAAGTTCCCTACCGTTAGGTAGAACTGTCTATTTTGCCCTTCAATTCTGCCCATTTTTGCTTCATATATGTTGGGGCCCTATTACATATGCATATATTTATAATTGTTATATCTTCTTGATGAATTGACCATTTTATGAATATATAAAAAATTGTCCCTTGCAATAGTTATTGACTTAAAGTGTTTTGAGTCTGGTATTGGTATAGCTACTTGAGCTCTCTTTTGGTTACTATTTTCATAGAATATCTTTTTTCATCCTTTCACTTTAAATCTGTGTATATCTTTGGATCTAAAGTGAGTCTTTCATAGAAAACATATAGTTGGATCTTTTCTGAATCCTTTCTGCCAACCTCTACATTTTCATTGGAAAGTGTCTTAAGTTTCGAGACTGCTAAGACAAATGCCGCAGACTGCGGTGGCTTTACACTGGGAATTTATTGGCTCTCAGTTTAAGAGCCTAGATGGCTTGCTTCCTCCCTGATTCAGTAGCATTCTTGTTGGCCAAGGATCCTTGGGTTCCTTGGCTTTCCTGTCACATGGCAATGTCCTCTCCTTTTCTTTTGGGTTCCATTGACTTCCAGCTAGTTTTTTCCTCCCCATGTCTTTCTATTCTTAAAGCTTCCAGTAATAGGATTAAAACCCATCCTGATTCAGTTGGCAACATCTTAACTAAAAATAACATCTTCAAAAGGTCTTATTTACAATGGGTTCAAACCTACAGGACTGTGGGTTAAGATAAAGAACATGTTTTCTCTAGGGTACATAACATAATCTGCCACAGAAAAAATAACCATTTAAATTTAAAGTAATTACTGATCAAGTAGGCCTTCTTCTGTCCTTTTAAAATATGTTTTCTATATGTCATATCTTTTTGTTCCTAAATTCCTATATTGCTGTCTTCATTTACATTTAATTGGATTTTTAGTGCAGTAATTTTATTCTCTTCTCATTGCCTTTTCTGCATATTTTTTAGTTATTTTCTCAGTGGATACTCTGGGGACTACAATTAGTATTTTTAACCTGTATCAACCTAGTTTGAATTAGTACCAACTTAGTATCAATAGTATACAAACATTGTGCTCCTATACAGCTCTGGAACCCCCCCCCCCCGCCTTATGTTGCTATTGTCACAAATCATCTTTATACAACACATGCCCATTAACATAGATTTATAATTATTGTTTTATGCATTTGCCCTTGAAATCATCTAGGAGAGAAAGAGGAGTTACAAACAAAACATACAATAATAGTGGCAATTATATTCAACTACGTGGTTACCTTCATCAGTGTTCTTTATTTCTTCACATGTTTCTGAGTTAATATCTAGTATCTTTTCATTTAAGCATAAAGGGCTCCCTTTAGCATTTCTTGTTGGGCAGGTCTACTAGTGACAGACTTTCTCATATATTCTTGTTAAATTTGGGAATGCCTTAATTTCACCTTCATTTTTTATTAAGATTTATTCACATACCATACAATCATTCAAAGTATATAATCCATTGATCACATTACCATGATACAGTTGTTCATTCATCACCCCAATTTATTTTTTTTTAACATTTTCCTTGTACCAGAAAAAGTGAAATTAAGAATAAAAAGTTAGGAGTAAAAACAGAACACCCAAATTGTCACCCCTCCCCTCCCACCCTATTTTTCCTTCAGTTTTTTTTTTTTTTTGGACCCCATTTTTCTACTCATCCATCCATACACTGGATAAAGGGGAGTGTGATCCACATTTTCACAATCACATGTCACCCCTTGTAAGCTATTTTGTTATACAATAGTCTTCAAGATTCAAGGCTACTGGGTTGTAGTTTGATAGTTTCAGGTATTTACTACTAGCTATTCTGATTCATTCAAACCTAAAAAGAGTTATCTATTAGTGCCTAAGAGTGCTCACCAGAGTGACCTCTTGACTCCATTTGGAATCCCTCAGCCACTGAAACTTTATTAGTTTTTTTGGTCAAGATGTTCTCAATCCCATGATCCTGGGTCCAGATTCATTCCCAGGAGTCATATCCCACATTGCTAGGGAGATTCACTCCCCTGGGTGTCTGATCCCACGTAGGGGGGAGGGCAGTGATTTCACCTTTCAAGTTGGCTTAGCTAGAGAGACAGGGCCACATCTGAGCAACAAAGAGGTATTCGGGAGGAGGCTCTTAGGCACAATTATAAGCAGGACTAGCTTCTCCTTCATGGCAACAGGCTTTCCAAGGGCAAGTCCCTTGATAGAGTCACCTTCATTTTTGAATGATAATTTTGCTGTATATAGAAGTTTTGGTTGTCAGCTATTTTCCCTTGCAGCACTTCAAATATGCCATTGAATTGCCTTCTGACCTCCATGGTTTCTGATGAAAATCAACTGTTAATCTTATTGAGGATCCCTTGTTCATAACAAGCGACTTCTCTCTTACTGCTTTCAAGATTCTCTCTTTCTCTTTCAGTTTTGACAGTTTGTTTCTTGGGGTGGATCTCTTTTAGTTTATACTTGGAGTTCATTGAGCTTTTTGGAAGTATAGATCAATGTTTCTTCATCAAATATGGGAAAATTTCAGCCATTAATTCTTCAAATGTTCTTTCTTCTCCTTTCTTTCTCTCTCCTCTTTTTGGGACTTCCATAATGCATATGTTGTTCTGCTTGATGGTGTCCCACAAGTCCCTGAGGCTGCTCTTACTTTCCTTCATTCTTTTTTCTTTCTGCTCCTCATACTGGATACTTTCAATTGTCCTGTCTTAGAGTACACTGATTCTTTCTTCTGCCTGCTCAAGTCTGCTCAATCCAGCAAGTTTTTCATATTCTACTTTTCAGCTCCAGAATTTCTATGAGGTTCCTTTTTATAATTTCTGTCTCTTTATTGATATTCTCACTTTGTGCATACATTGTTTTCCTGGTTACCTTTTGTTGTTTGTACATGGTTTCCTTTAGCTCGTTGAGCATATTTATGTTAGTTGATTTAAGCTCTTTGTTTAGTAAGTACAACTTCTGTACTTCCTCAATGACAGTTATTTTTTTCCTGTGAATGGGCCATACCTTCTTATTTCTTTGCATGCTTCATAAATTTTTTTGTTGAAAACTAGACATTTTTTATATTATAAAGTGGTACCTCTGGAAATCAGATTTTCCTTTCATCAGGAGTTGTTGCTGCTTGCTGTGGGTTACAGCTGCTTGTTTAGTGTCCTTTCTAAGCTCTTTTTAAAAGTCTATAGTCTTTGTTGTTTGTGGTCACAAAGTCTTTGTTACTTTAGCTTGTAGTTAGCTTGCGGTTTGACAAAGATTTCTTAAATGCCATGTTTAAGTCACCTTTGCATTGATTCAGCATTTGCTTGATTGCACTAAACCTTTGACTATTTTCCAGAGTTCTGATGAAGTTGATTCCCAGTATTTTGCTTTTTTGGGTGTGTCTGTGGAGGAATAGGCTCTTAGAGCTCCCTACTCTGCCATTTTCCTAGACATCACTTCCAGTTACATTTTCATTTCAATATTTACTTTCCCTGCTGCTCTGCAGTGGCATCTTTTTCACAAATCAAGGATCATTATATAAGTGAGTCTGTTTCTGGATTCTCTATTCTGTTTTTTGGTCTGTCTGTCTATTCTTGAATCCATACCACAAACTCTTAATACTACAACTTCACAGTAACTCTTACTATCCAGTGGAGTATGTCCTCTTATATTCTTTGTCTTTCTCAAGAGAATCTTGGATATTTTGGGTCATTTGCATGCCAATTTAAATTTTAAAATCAGCTCGTCAAGTTTCACAGGAATACTCAGAAACACACACATTCACATACAAACCCTGTTGGGTTTTTAATTGGGATTGAAGCCCATTCATAGATTATATTTGGGGGAATTAACATGTTTACAATACTGAATCTTCTAATCCATGAACATATAATAGTCCACCATTTAGTTTAGGTCTTCACTGATTTCTCTAAATTCTGTATTTTATGATTTTTCTATAAAATTAGTATACTCTTTTACTAAATTTCTCTTGAAGCTCTTGATATTTTGTTATGGTAATTGTCTTGGTTTTCCAGAGCTACCCTCACAAACACCACACAATGGATTGGCTTAAACATTGGGAATTTAATGGCTTCTGGTTTTGAGGCTAGACGAAATCCAAAATCAAGATATCAGCAAGGCTTGTGTTCTTTTCAATGACTGTGGCATTCTGATGCTGGCTGCTGACAATCCTTGGTATTCCTTTGCTTGTATTTCTGTCTCTGATCACATGGCAACGTCCTCTCCTTTCTTGCTTCTGTGACTTCTGGGTTCTCTTTATAAGGTCTCTAATGTTCTGGATTAAGGCCCACCTTGGCTCAGCTCACCACACTTTAACTAAAAATAACTTCTTCAAATGGTCCTATTTACAATGGGTTCACACCCATAGGGATGCATATTAAGATTAAAAACATGTGTTTGTAGGGATACACAAATTCAACCTACCACAGTAATTCACAAGTTACACTTTGTTTAATTTCATTTCCATACTCTTTGTTGCTACAGAAGAAAAAATTGACTTCTGAATATACAGAGAAACCATAATTTTTTTTTAATCTAATAGTTTAGGTCTTTTGGATTTTCATCACTCAGTATAATCATATGTTAATAATAGAAGCTGTATTTCTTATTTAATGATGCCTTTCCATTTGATTTCTTCTGATGCCCATTACTTTACTATGAGGTATTTTCATCAAGATGTTGAATAGAAAAAGTGATAGTAGGCAGCTTTTTCTTCTTCCCAATTTTAAATGGCTTTTACCATTTCCACATTAAGTATGATGTTTACTGTAGTGTTTTTGTAGATGTCCTTAATCTGCTTTGATAACATACATATTTTTATTATGAATGAATGCTGATTTTTATAAAACACTTTGTACCAAATTAGATACAAGATTTTCTCATTTAATCTGTCTGTAAGGTATGCCACCTCAGGACCTATTTTCCCTCACGTCTATTCCTCATGCTTCCCTTCCTCTGCTCTCTACTATATAGGGGCTCGCTCCTAATTCCTAGGTTGTCTAACATCTGTATGCCAGCTTGGCTCAGCCAAGATGTGGCAACAAGAGAATAGAGCCAATAGGAGTTCCCAGAGTCTTCCTCTTTGTATCAGATGGCTTCTCCTTCAATGGCTATATCTTCTCCATGGCTCCAGCCCCCATTAGATTGTTCTACAGTGGTTCTGGACCCTGTTGACCTCATTTCTAGACTTCAGCAACGCCAGCACCTCTCTTTGTCCCTATAGCCTAGAGGTGGGAATAACTTCCTCATATTACTAATTTTTAGGTTTCTGTGTGGTTTCTCCTTCACTTGAGTGACAAATTTACTGCATTAAATTCCCTCTGGGTTAAATATATGGAGAAGTTCCTGTTTCCCTGGGAAATCCTTGATTGTTACATATGGCCAATTATATTGATTGTTTTTCTAGCATAAGGAATGGAGGTATATAGTCAAGTTGTAAAATTTCAAGCATACACATAAAGCTCTATAGCACTACCTGTGAGATACACACCCAAGTGGTGCTAAGAAGGATAATTATAGCCTTAAATAAATCTATTAGGAAACAATAAATATTTAAAACATCCAAGCAATTCAAGAAGCTAGAGAATGAATAGAATATTAAACCTAAATAAATGGAAGGTAGGAAATGATGAAGGTAAATGCAGAAATAAGGAAGTAGAAAATAGTAGTGCCAACCAACCAAAGCCAGTTCTTGGAAAAGATTTATAAAACATACAATTTTTGTAAATATTATCAATTACAAAAAAAGAAGTAGAAATAAGTGATGTTTGTTGAAGAAAATAGTACAATATAGGTGCAGAAGAGACTTAAACATTACAATAGAACACTATAAATATGGTTTACAATTACCTCAGGGACACCAAATGGTGGACCAAGAAGGAAAGGTTGTACCCATGTAAGTATTTTAGCCAATAAACTCAAAAGGAATGCTGGAATTAGAAAATTACCATCCTGCAGCCCCTAATGGAAGAATGGATAAAGGTGATGATCATCAGAAACAACCAACATCACCACAAAGGTGGACACACAGACATTATGCTCCTTCTAATGAAAGTACACATCACCTGTGGAGTGGTCTTGCCAATAAAGAAGCAAAAAAAAAAATCAATAAATCTTATTCTGATCAAGCTGCTACCTCTATTGATGATTTTTGATGCTCGTATTTTGGGTTCACTTATACTGTTCTCTGTAATGTTGCTTTTTTTTGAGATCATTGACTTCCATGCCATTAAGGAAAGGTACACAGGGCAGAGAGATCAGCTTTTCTTCGGGATTTGCATATGTGCCTCAGGGCCTGAGCTCTGCCCTTCCCCTTTCTATGTTCACCAGAACTCCAAAAATCCTCCGCTTTTATTTTGGAGTTTTTCATGTTGTTTTTTTTCTATGCCTGTCTCCTCTCTGCTGGGCTGGCTGCTCTCAGATTCTCTGGTGCCTGGTCTCAGTCTATCTATGGTTGGAGTTTGGATCAGTAGAATGAGTTTCCAATAAGGGCTGCCACTGCAGTTCTCCCTTCTCCTTCCCAGAGCTGACAGCCCCTCCTCCCACAGGACTGGGCCTGGCAGATTTCGCTGATCTCAGCAGTTCCACGTTTTCATGAGTGTTGTATGAAGTATGCCCAAAGTCAGATTGCTCTGTGGTGTCCAGTCCACGCAGTTCCTGGCTTTCTACCTACTTTCCTGGAGGAGTAACTAAAACATACAGCTCACCAGTCCGCCATCTTGCCCCGCCTCTAGGATAGAAATAGCTACAAAATATAGGAAAAGAACTATCATTTATCTCAGGCCAAACCATACTGCAAGTGAAGACCCCATGCAAAAAGGCCATGGAAATTTTAACAGAATCAAATGTGCAAGAAGTTCATTGTCCTGTTACTGTCTGTGGAGATGTTCATGGTCAATTCCATGATCTGACTGATGGAACTCTATAGAATTGGAGGGGAATCACCAGACACAAACTATTCATGGCTGACTATGTTGACACAGGTTATTATTCCATGGAGACTGTGACTCTTCTGGTGGCATTAAAAGTGAGTTATCCAGAACACATTAAAATATTGAGAGGAAACCATGAAAGCCAACAAAATACGTAAGTATATGGCTTTTATGATGACTGTCCACGAAAGTATGGAAATGCCAATGTTTGGAAATATTTCACAGATCTATTTGATTATCTTCCACTTACAGCTTTAGTAGATGGATGATATTCTGCCTCCATGGTGGCCTTTATCCATCCATAGATTCATTGGATCATACAGAGCCCTGGATCATTTAAAAGAAGTTCCACATGAGGGCCCAATGTGTGATTGTTATGGTCAGATCCAGATGATCACGGTGGGTGGGATATTTCTCTGCGTGGTGCTGGCTGCACATTTGGACAAGACATTTCTGAAAGTTTAACCACACCAATGGCCTCAGCTGATTTCTCGTCCTCACCAGCTTGTGATGGAGGGATATGACTTGTGTCATGATCAGAATGGTTACTAGCTTCACAGCACCTAATTATTGTTATTGTTGTGGGAACCAGGATGCTAGTGTGGAATTAGATGACATTTTAAAATATTCCTTCCTTCAGTCTGACCCAGCTCCTCGCCATGGAGAGCCTCATGTTACCTGAGCACCCCAGACTACTTTCCTGTAAATTGCTCCTCAGAAAATCTGCCTTTGTATGTGGAAGTATACCTGGCTTTTAAAACACACACACACACACACACACACACACACACACACACACACACACACACATACACATATTTAAAAACAAACAAAAAAAAACAGTAGTCTATGTGTTTCTGTAACAAATTGGGATCTAGCTCGACAGTAAACCTCTTCATGGACCAAAATGTACCACACTAATGATGAGCATTTAGCACAATTTGAGAATGAAATTCAGTACTACACTACGTTCTAGATCAGTCACTCTTAACAGTTTGCTGTATTTGTAGTAACTATTTTTCTCTGGACTACTCAAACAAAAGTGGTAACTAACTCCTTTCTCTCCTTTTGCACTTATTTGAAAATTGTAGTTATAGTGTTTAACTGGCATGGATTAATAGAGTTGGAATTTTATTTTTAAGGAAAATTCACAAAAGCTAACTTCCACTTACTCCACCTTTATTTTGTTGAAATGTATATAACTTAACTGATGAAAAGATTCTTCTTGGAAATATGTCTCCATAACATTTAAAGAGATTTCTCTTCATTTAAACTAAATTACTGTTTTACACTGACCTCATATTTCTGTACTTTTGTCATGATAGTGCTTGCATTCTATTTGGTGTACTGAGCAAATAAACCTTCCATTTCAAACAAACAAACAATAACAAAACTACAAACAAAGAGAAATAACTACGGTTTTGGATACACAATGCATAACAAAATAATTTGTAACAAGTTCAACAAAAAGGTGGAGGGATAGGATATAGGAACAATGTATGAATATAGATGCAAAAATCCCCAATAAATTAATAGCAAATCGAATCCAGCAGCTCGTTTAAAGAATTACACACCATGATCAACTGGGATTTATCTTAAGTATGCAAGGGTGGTTCAACATAAGAAAATCAATTAATGTAATACACCATCTTGATAGAAAATAAAATTTTTAAATCTGCACGATCATCTCAATTGATAAAATGCATCATTGATAAAATGCAGAAAGGGCATTTCACAAAATCCAGCACCCCTTATTAATAAAAACACTTAGGAAACTAGGAATATAAGGAAACTTCCTCAACACAATAAAGGGCATATATGAAAAATTCACAGCTAACATCATACCCAATAGTGAAACACTGAAAGCATTCTCTATAAGCTCAGGAACAAGACAAGGATGTCCTCTGCCACCACTGTTATTCTACAGTGTACTGGAAGTTTGAGCCAGAGCAATAGGCAAGAAAAGGAAATAAAAGGAACCCAAATTGGAAAGGAAGAAATAAAATTTCCCTTACACAGATGACATGATCCTATATAGAGAAAACACTGAAAATTCCACAACCAAGCTTGTAGAGCTAATCAACAGATTCAGCAAAGTGGCCTAGTACAATATCAATGTTAAAAACCAGTAGTTTTCCTGTACCTAGTAATGAAAAATCTGAAGAAGAAATCAAGAAAGAAATTTCATTTATAATAAAATATTTCAGAATAAAATTTAACCAAGGATAAAAAGGGCTTATACTTGGAAAACAATAAACCATTGCTAAATAAATCAAAGAAGACCTAAATAAATGGAAGTACATTCTGAGTTCATAGATTGGAAAACTAAATTTTGATGTGTTGTCAGTTCTACCCAAAGTAATTTACAGATTCAATGTAATCCCAATAAAAATTCCAACAGCCTTTCTTTGCACAAATGAAAAAGCCAATCATAAAAATTTTAAGGGTACCTGAAGAGTCAAAAACATCTTGAAAAAGAAGAATTAATTTGGAAGACTCACACTTCCTGACTTTAAAAGTTATTGCAAAGCTACAGTAATCAGAAGAGCACTGAATGGCTCAAGGACAGACATATTGACCAATGAAACCAAATTGAGAGTTAAGAAACTGACCCTCACATTTATGGCCAATTGGTTTATGACAAGGTTGCTAAGTACATGCAATGGGGAAAGAATAGTCTCTTTTAAAAATGGTGGTTGGAAAACTGAATATCCATATTCAAAAGAATGAAGGGGGATCCCCTACCCCACAACACATATGCAAATTAATTCAAAACAGATTCAAGACCTAAATATAAGAACCCAAACTATAAAACTCCTAGAAAAAAACAGGGAAACATCTTCAGGATCTTATGTTATGCCATAGTTTCTTAGACTTTACACCAAAAGCACAAACAACAGAATAAAATGTAGATAAACGGGACTTCATTAAAACTAAAAAGTTTTGTGTATCACACGACTTCATCATGAAAGTAAAAAGACAAACTACAGAATGGGATAAAATATTTGAAATCACATATCTGATAAGGGTTTAATATACAGAATATACAAATAAATATTACAACTCAAAAACATAAAGACAAACAACACAATTTAAAAAATGAGCAAAAGATTTGAATAGACATTTCTCCAAAGATATACAAATGGCCAAAAACACATAAAAAGATACTCAACTTTATTAGCCATCAGGAAAGGCAATTCAAAACCACAATGAGATACCATTTCAAACCTGCTAGAATAGCTACTATGAAAAAATCGGAAAGGAAGCAGTGTTCAGGAGGATGTGGAGAAATAGCAACACTTGTTCTTTGTGGGTGGGAATGTAAAATAGTGCCGCTGCTGTGGAAAACATTTTGGCCATTCCTCAGAAAGCTAAGTATAGAAATACAATATGACCCAGCAAACCCACTTCTAGACTTACACCCCAAAGAATTGAAATCAGGACTCAAACAGATGTTTTCACACTGATGGTCCTATTAGCATTATTCACAATTGCCAAAGATGGAAGCAACCCTACTGTCAATCAACAGATGAATGTACAAACAAAATGTGATTCATATATATGATCACATGAAAGTAAACTGTTAAAATGAAGTTCTTTTACATGCGACAACATGGATGAAACTTGAAGACATCATATTGAGTAAAATAAGTCAGATACAAAAAACAAATATTGTATGATCATTGGTATGAAAAAATTAGAATAAGCAAAATCATAGAGTAATAAACTAGACAACATGTTATCAAATGCTGGGGTGGGCATAGGGAATGGGGAGTTAACACTTAATGGGTACAGAATTTCTGTTTGGGGTGATGGAAAAGTTTTGGTAATGGATGGTGACAATGGTAGCACAACATTATGAATGTAATTAACACCCTGAATTATATATTTGAATATGGAGAAAAGAGGAAATTTTAGGTTCTATATATGTAACTTTAATAAAAAGTATAGAAAACCATAGGACTGTACAACACAAAAGTGAATCCTAATGTAAACTATGGACTATATTCAATAGTACAATTAAAATAGTATTCTTTCATCAATTGTAGTAATGGTACCACTAATGGAAAATGTTAGTAATTGGGCGGATACATGAGAGCTCTGTATTTTCTGCATGATTTATGTAAGCCTACAACTTATTTAATATGAAGTTAGAAATTATTTAAATGGGTGAGAAATCCTAGCAATCAATCACATTAGGGAATATAGAGCAGGTTATTTTGCAAAACAAATGTGTGAGAACCAAAGTATCTAATTTAAAAATTAGTCTTTTCTCACATCTGTAATGGAATTAATTCCTCTCTTCCTTTTTTCCTATACTATCTTCCCTCCACTCCACTCTGTAGTCACCTATATTTAGATATCCAGTCCAGGGTACATGCCAATGAGCCTCTATAATTAAGCCAGATGGTCTTGGAGATAGATTGCCTGAAGAAATGGCTGTAACTCCACCAGGAATAATTAGACTTAAAGGTGGTGATAATGTAGATACTCCTTAAAGACCCAGGGGGCATTTGGCAGCACCTAGAGGCATTTTTTTGGTTGTAATGACTGAGGGGAGGTGCTTCTATCATCCAGTGAGTCGAGTCTTGGGATGCTGATATACATCGTTCAATACACAAGACAGCCCTTCACAACAAAGAATTATCTGGCTGAGGATGTTAGTAATGCCAAGGTTGAGAAACTTTGACCTACGCAAGGATCTCATTTTCTCCTATGAAAATTGTATAAAATGCTTTGTATAATTAACTTCCTAGCAAGCTCTAGCCCACCAACTATGAGATGGCTTTATGATTGATATAATCTAGAGCTATACTGTACAGTAGGTAGTCACTAGCCATATGTGATTATTTACATTGAAAGTAAAATAAGCACTGGATCAAATTAAAAATTCAGTTTCTTGGTCACACTAGCCAGATTTTTTTTAATTAAATTCAGTTTTATTGAAATATATTCACACACCATACAATTATCCATGGTATACAATCCACTGTCCACAGTATGATAGCATAGTTATGCGTTCATCACCACAATCTATCTCTGAACATTTCCTTACATCAGAAAGAACCAGCACAAGAATAAAAAATAAAAGCGAAAAAAGAACACCAAATCATCCCCCCATCCCACCCCATTTGTCCTTTAGCTTTTATCCCCATTCCTCCATTCATCCATACACTAGATAAAGGGGGTGTGATCCACAAGGTCTTCACAATCACACTGTCACCCCTTGTAATCTACATTATTATATAATTGTCTTCAGGAGTCCAGACTGCTGGGTTGGAGTTTGGTATTTTCAGGTATTTACTTCTAGCTATTCCAATACATTAAAACCTAAGAGGTGTTATCTATATAATGCATAAGAATGTCCACCAGAGTGACCTCTCGACTCCATTTGAAATCTCTCAGCCACTGAAACTATTTTGTCTCATTTTGCATCCCCCTTTTGGTCAAGAAGATACTCTCAGTCCCATGATGCCGGCTTCACATTCATCCCCGGGAGTCATATTCTGCATTGCCAGGGAGATTTACAACCCTGGGAGTCGGATCCCACGTAGTGGGGAGGGCAGCGAGTTCACCTGTCGAGATGGCTCAGTTAGAGAGAGAGAGGGCCACATCTGAGGAACAAAGAAGTACTCAGGGGGAGACTCTTAGGCACAATTATATGCAAATTTAGCCACTCCTTTGCAGTAATGAGCTCCACAAGGGCAAGTCCCATGATAGAGGGCTCGGCACATCAAACTGCCAGTCCCAGTGTTTGTGACAACATCAACACCAGTCCAGGTGAGGATGTCCAACACATCTGCACCTTCCCCCAGATCCTCGGGGATGGGGAGTGGGAGGACTAGCCAGATTTTGAGTGCTCAATTTTCCGTATGTGGCTAGAGGTTACCATATTGCAACATTTCCATCATGGCATAAAGTTCTATTCTAGAGACTCTACATATAAACCACAGTGAAAGTGAAATATATGGTAGACCCAGTGATAAATAAACCTCATTAAAGCAAAATTTTCCTGTGTGTGTGTGAGGGCATTGGGGGAAATGGCATTGGGGATGGGGGTGTGTTGTCTATTGCTAAGTTTATATTTTAACTTTTAATGATCAATCTTGTACATAGAACTATATCTAGAGGGATTAAGAAATTATGTAAGATAACCAAAAATAAAATATAATAAAAATCTTTTGAAAATGACTGAGGCTACACTCTACAATTTAAATTGTATACAATTGAATACTCATGCTTATGTTCAACAATCTATAAAAAATATGTAATGGGTTTTGAACATCAATTTACAGTTCTTTCTCAACCAATGAATTGGGATAACAGTTAAGTAGTTGATTTCCTCTTCCGAATGTCAGAAACTGCTTTTGGACCCACACCATGCAATCTGCACTGGGATATATCTCTCTGCTTCTCTGCTTCCCAGCTCAGATTATATAAACCATGATGGGTTTTCTAAGAATAGACTTTAATCATAAAGTCTGTGTGATTTCTCTCTATACAAAACATTGCATCCTACCAATATGTTTGGTTATGGTTTTCAGTATAGCTGCAATAACCAATATTATACCATATAACATTATGGAGGAACAGCATTCTCTATGCGCAGTGAGCTATGCCATTGAAAACCTAATTTGTGAGAAAGAATACTTTCTGATTTGAATTTCAGGCAGAAAATGGAATCTTTCATTGAGCACTGTCACACTCCTCCCTGTGTAACCCAATTGCACATTTTGTCATCCCAAGGCTCAGAATATTGTCATTTCTTTCCTAGTCAGAAACTTCAAGAAGTCCAAAAGTAATTAATAGAAAGAAGAAAAATGGAAAAGTAGTAAAAGTAATTGCACCTAAATGTGATTTTAAAAGAATTAGGACAAGAAGATTCATTCATTACCAGATTTTTAAAGAGCACCTTCTGAATACATAGCTGTGCTATAGTGAATCAAACTTGAAGACCAAGTCTCCACTTTCAGGAGCTCAGAGAGTAAGAGAAATGAGTTACTAGACAGTGTGGTTATTTTAAAGAGAACTGGCGTGGGACAAGCATGTAAGGTCTTCTTCCCTCCGAACAATATTTCCTTTTTAACCTTGTGAGACTCTAGTGCTACTGTTCCCCTATCCCTGACAGCATGGGTTCTAACTTCCCTTCATTTCCCAAATAAGGCAAGTCTCCCAGTTTTATTTGCTCAAAGCATACTAAGTTTTGAAGCATCTATCACCATTATAACTATTAAATTATTTGTGTGACTATTTATTAAAATTACCTGCCCCAGTAGTCTGTGAACTATACAAGAACGGGGATGCCCATGGTCATCTTCCCCAATGCTGTGTCTCTAGCCTCTAGCCTAGAATAAATGCTGAATAATTACTTTACACTTATTGACACTGTGTCACAAACTCTTTGCTTCTTAAGAAACTGACAGATAATTTATTTTCCTACTCACCGTATTTCTCAAGGAAGTTTTCTAAAATGGACTCTTTCTTCATTTAAAATAATATTACATGTTGAAAACAATCTACAGCACAGTGGAGCATTTTATAAATTGTGAGTGCAGATTTTTCTCCATAAATTATATGGCATAACATATTTGTCATTAAATTTCAAGATGAAGAGAACCCCAATTCCCCTACATACTTCAAAATAAAACATTTTGTAGATAAAAAGTGGCATAAACTAAATGCATAGTATCAGTTTTAAGGAATGTACTAAAATATGTGGCCAAAAGAGTTGGTGTGTATCCATTGATGATGGGCAAAAACAACTTCTAGATGAAAAAAATATATAATAATGAAAGACAAAGAATACAAATGAGGCACAGTAAGTAAACTGAGATTAACCTATTCAAATATAACTAAATGTACTGATGTCAAATATGTATTAGATACTTTCACATGTTGAATTTAATAAAATGAAATAAAATTATTTGTGGGCTAAATATTATCCTAAGAAGGGTAGCTAAAAAATATTAACAGAAACAAAGCGAATAGAAAGATGATAGCTTAAATCTTATCCCCACAACCCAGATCCAGTATTTAATTTTGAATTGGATAATTTGCCAGCTGATGTTCTTCAGACATTTTAGTAACCTTGATCTGACTGTTTCTAATTTATTCTCATTCACAGGAGCTGCTCTTTGGAACTTCTACTCTGTATGATGTCTCATAGCACCACTTTTACATTTTAAATAGTCCACAGACCAACCAACATCTGTTTATAATAAAGGTTCAATAAAAATCATGATTATATAAAGAATTATTGATATTTTAACGTTACTCTTTTCTCTTCCAAATGGGCAAATTTATATTATCATAGTCTTCAAATCTGCATCAAATCTTATAATACTTATTCATCTTTAAATGTTATGGAATTAGTAGAATTTTTTTAAAAAGAGCATTTCACATTAAATTTTGTGTAACTAATTTTTCTGATATACACTCAGAAGACTTTGAGCTAAAAATTATACCTCATATGAGCACTATTTCTTATATGGAAAATACTGCTCCCAAACTATTTTAAATGATCAATTACCTTTCCAATTATATATATATACAGTTTCTGAAAATTCTTATTTTTATTAAAGAATATTTTCCAGTTATTATGGCATACTTTATTATATATTGCAGTTAATATTAAAAATGAATGCTTAATATTCTGTTCTTAATAAATAAAGAATATAGTGTATCAATTTTATATTTAAGGGACATTACATTAACCAATTCTTTCTCTCTCCTTCTGTGACTCTGGCTGAAATAACCTGCCTTAGTTTCCTTGGGTGGTATGATAAATACCACACAATAGGTTGGCTTAAACAATGTGAATTTATTGGCTCACAGTTTTGAGGCTAAGAGAAGTCCAAAATTGAGGTGTCAGCAAGGTGATGCTTTCTCCCCAAAGTCTGTAACATTTAGGTGCTGGCTACTAGCAGTCCTTTGGTTTACTTGTCTTGTATCCCTACATCACCTCACATCATGAAGTCCTCTCCTTTCTCTTCCTATTCCATTGACTTCTGGCTTCCAGCTCTTCCCCATAGCTTCTTCTCTCTATGTTGAATTTCTTCTGCTTATAAAGGACTCTAGCAATCTGGATTAAGCCCAATGTCATCTAGTTGGGCCATAACTTAAATAAAATAACATCTGCGAGAGGTCCTATTTACAGTGGGTTCATACTCACAGGAAAGTGGATCAAGACCAAAAAGATGTTTAAATCAGGGTCCATAATTCAATGGCCTATATTCACACCTCTGGGATTTTTAACAAACTTCCAAAAGCTTTGCTTTTTTCTTAAGTTTTCCTATGATCACTTAGATTCCTATGAATATATTTGCTTACAATATACCATTGAGTATTTATCAGATAGTCCAGGCCTTGGCAAACTACCTCCCAAGGGCTAAATCCAGCTCACCAAGTGTTTTCTGTAAATAAAGTTCTATGGGCACATACCCAAGCCCTTTTATTTTCACATTGCCTGACTGACTTTATACTACAACTACAAGAGTTGAATAGCTGCAATAGAGACCATATGTCTTGCAGAGCCTAAAATACTTACTATCTGGACCTTTGCAGAAAACGTTTGCTGACTCCTGTCCATTGCTGTTCTGGTTTGCTAATACTGCTGGAATGCAAAATACCAGAAACAGATTGGCTTTTATAAAAGGGGGTTTTATTTGGTTACAAATTTACAGTTCTACAGCCATAAAAGTGTCCTAACCAAGGCAGAAACATAAGTATACCTTCACTAGAGAAAGGCCATTGGCATCTGGAAAACCTCCATTAGCTCAGAAGGCACGTGGCTGGCATCTGCTTGCTCCCAGGTTGCATTTCAAAATGGCACTCTCCAAAATGTCTCTGGGCTTAGCTGCAGCACTGACTCCTTCTGTCTGAGCTCTTATAGGGCTCAGGTAAACTAATCAAGACTGAAGCTGAATGGGCATGGTCACATCTCCATGGAAATAATCTAATCAGTTATCACTGACAGTTGGGTGGGTCCCATCTCCATGGAAACAACCTAATCCAAAGGTTCCAACCTAATCAAGACTAAATACATCTGCCCCCACAAGATTGCATTAAAGAACATGGCATTTTGGGGGACAAAATACATCCAAACTGGCACAATTGCCTGATACAGTACAGGTGTTTAATATATGGCCATATAATATTTAAATTAATAGATGGATGGATGGCAAATGATAGAGAGATGTAGGCTTTATAAGAGGAGACCATTTTACTTCATTAGGAATGTTGAGATCCAAACCGATTCTGGAAGATGGGTAGGTATTATTATGAGAAAGGAAAACATATTTCTTGATAGAAATAATAAATATTGGTACAAGGTGCTTAAATGAAGAAAACTGAAAGATTTAGTTCTTGTCTATTGTAAAGAATATTGAACTTCAAATAGGAAGAGCATAGTAATTTCTGATTGCCTCCAGGTCTCAAAAACTGGATGCTCAGTAAAATCATTAAGTGTGGTAGAATTCAAGATTACATAATTTACGAAATTTCACACTCTGTCATGTTCCTTATCTTGATCATTGCTCACTCTGCCTTTACTGTGGAACTGTTTACTGGTCAAAACTGAAAATAAACACTCAATTGAATCCCTTTTTAAAGGTTGCTATAAAATTTTGAAAGTAAAAGTTGTTGCAATACTTAGGAAATCTTTAATTACCAGAATTATCTTTGAAATCTGGATAAGTGAGAGCTGGCTTGAGTAAGAAGTTTAATGGACCTTATGCAGCAGATATATGGTTTTCAGTCCATGAAGCTTAATTTCTTGGATCTCTCAAGTAGTTTCTGGAGAACAGAATCTCCAGAGAAGTGACTCGAGACCAGAAATTTCCATGATTGGTAGGAATACTTTTTTTTTTAAATCAGCTCTGAAGCCATCTTGAGTATAGGCAAATGTACTATGTAATGACACTGTCAAACTTGATGTTCAAATTTTATTTCTTTTGTGGATTTAAAGCAGTTTTATAATATAATATTATATTATATCAGGTATAAAATAGAATGCATAATCGGGTTCTTCAAAATATAGAAACAGCATTTATGTCTCATTTCCAATCAGAATTCTTTATCTCATTTTTTCCCATTTAAATTATCTGTCATGTTGGTTTACATTCTTTTTATCTGATGTTTTATTTATACTTTTACTTTATGAAGATAGAGAAAAATGCATAATAAAACCCGCGGTTAGCAGTAAATAAGCTGTGAGTTTGCATATTTTGTAATGGTGGAGGCTTGGGATATGAAACAGAAGCCCTGAGCATTAAACCTTCCCTCTCTGGCCATAGGGGACCACTGCATTACCTCCTGAATAAAATAAGACCTGGCTGCAGAGCTGTGAGACCTAGAAAAATCTCTTTTGCAAGCACGGTGACCAATTTGCTGTTGAAGTCGTACATAGCTGGACAACAAATTTAAGAAGAAAATCTACGTGCCATAAAAACTATTGCTGCTTTTTAATCCTAGAATGAGAGACAAAAAATAGTTGGGAAATTCTTGATTTTAGAAAATCAGTACATTGAATACAAATTATTAACACAGGAGAGAAATCTGCCATATATATATAAGGCTTGTATCAAACCATCTGGTTTGATGGATGAGGAGCTCTGTCATATCTAGCCATACGATATCTGTGGGACATAAAGCAAAATAGTAATTAAAATAATTATTAAATAATAGTTTCTTCCATCCTCTCCAAAAATGGTAGCATGGAAGAGTGAAATGAAACATTACAATCAGGGAAAAGAGACACAAACATCAAAAATGTGCTATAAAAGAATTACTTATATCCTACTTTTCTTTTTTTTTTTTTAATCATCATTTTATTGAGATATATTCATATACCACGCAGTCATACAAAACAAATTGTACTTTCGATTGTTTACAGTACCATTACATAGCCGTACATTCATCACCTAAATCAATCCCTGACACCTTCATTAGCACACACACAAAAATAACAAGAATAATAATTAGAGTGAAAAAGAGCAATTGAAGTAAAAAAGAACACTGGGTACCTTTGTCTATTTGTTTCCTTCCCCTACTTTCCTACACATCCATCCATAAACTAGACAAAGTGGAGTTTGGTCCTTATGGCATTCCCAATCCCACTGTCACCCCTCATAAGCTACATTTTTATACAACTGTCTTCGAGATTCATGGGTTCTGGGTTGTAGTTTAATAGTTTCAGGTATCCACCACCAGCTACCCCAATTCTTTAGAACCTAAAAAAGGTTGTCTACAGTGTGCATAAGAGTGCCCACCAGAGTGATCTCTCGGCTCGTTTTGGAATCTCTCTGCCACTGAGGCTTATTTCATTTCCTTTCACATCCCCCTTTTGGTCAAGAAGATGTTCTCCATCCCACGATGCCGGGACTACATTCCTCCCCAGGAGCCATATTCCACGTTGCCAGGGAGATTCACTTCCCTGGGTGTCTGATCCCACGTAGGGGGGAGGGCAGTGATTTCACCTTTCAAGTTGGCTTAGCCAGAGAGAGAGGGCCACATCTGAGCAACAAAGAGGCATTCAGGAGGAGACTCTTAGGCACAAATACAGGGAGGCCTAGCCTCTCCTTTGCAGCAACCATCTTCCCAAGGTAAAACTTATGGTAGAGGGCTCAACCCATCAAACCACCAGTCCCCTATGTCTGTGGTCATGTTAGCAACCATGGAGGTGGGGTAGGCGAATACCCCTGCATTCTCCACAGGCTCCTCAAGGGGGCACTACATCTTTTTTTTTTTTCCTTGTTTGTCTTTTTTCTTTTTTTTTTTTTTCTAACTTTCCCTTCTTTTTTAAATCAACTGTATGAAAAAAAAAAGTTAAAAAGAAAACAAACATACAATAAAAGAACATTTCAAAGAGACCATAACAAGGGAGTAAGAAAAAGACAACTAACCTAAGATAACTGCTTAACTTCCAACATGTTCCTACTTTACCCCAAGAAAGTTACATAATATAGCAACATTTCAGTGAACTTGTTCCTACTACATCCATCAGAAATTAACAGACCATAGTCATTTCTGGGCATCCCCAGAACGTTAAATAGCTTATCTGTTCTTCTTGGATTATTGTTCCCCCTTCCTTAATTGCTCTCTACTGCTAGTTCCCCTACATTCTACATTATAAACCATTTGTTTTACATTTTTCAAAGTTCACATTAGTGGTAGCATATAATATTTCTCTTTTTGTGTCTGGCTTATTTCGCTCAGCATTATGTCTTCAAGGTTCATCCATGTTGTCATATGTTTCACCAGATCGTTCCTTCTTACTGCCGCGTAGTATTCCATTGTGTGTATATACCACATTTTATTTATCCACTCATCTGTTGAAGGACATTTGGGTTGTTTCCATCTCTTGGCAATTGTGAATAATGCTGCTATGAACATTGGCGTGCAGATATCTGTTCGTGTCACTGCTTTCCGATCTTCCGGGTATATACCGAGAAGTGCAATCGCTGGATCGAATGGTAGCTCTATATCTAGTTTTCTAAGGAACTGCCAGACTGACTTCCAGAGTGGCTGAACCATTATACAGTCCCACCAGCAATGAATAAGAGTTCCAATTTCTCCACATCCCCTCCAGCATTTGTAGTTTCCTGTTTGTTTAATGGCAGCCATTCTAACCGGTGTTAGATGGTATCTCATTGTGGTCTTAATTTGCATCTCTCTAATAGCTAGTGAAGCTGAACATTTTTTCATGTGTTTCTTGCCCATTTGTATTTCCTCTTCAGAGAACTGTCTTTTCATATCTTTTGCCCATTTTATAATTGGGCTGACTGTACTATTGTCATTGAGTTGTAGGATTTCTTTGTATATGCAAGATATCAGTCTTTTGTCAGATACATGGTTTCCAAAAATTTTTTCCCATTGAGTTGGCTGCCTCTTTACCTTTTTGAGAAATTCCTTTGAGGTGCAGAAACTTCTAAGCTTGAGGAGTTCCCATTTATCTATTTTCTCTTTTGTTGCTTGTGCTTTGAGTGTAAAGTCTAGGAAGTGGCCTCCTAATACAAGGTCTTGAAGATGTTTTCCTACATTATCTTCTAGGAGTTTAATGGTACTTTCTTTTATATTGAGATCTTTGGTCCATTTTGAGTTAATTTTTGTGTAGGGGGTGAGGTAGGGGTCCTCTTTCATTCTTTTGGATATGGATATCCAACTCTCCCAGCCCCATTTGTTGAAAAGACCATTATGGCTCAGTTCGGTGACTTTGGGGGCCTTATCAAAGATCAGTCGGCCATAGATCTGAGGGTCTATCTCTGAATTCTCAATTCGATTCCATTGATCTATATGTCTATCTTTGTGCCAGTACCATGCTGTTTTGGCAACTGTCCTACCTTTCTTTTATCCTTTTTTCTCATCTTTCCTTCTTTCTCTCTTTCCTTCCTTCCTTCTTCCCTCCCTCCCTCCATCTCCTCCTCCTTTCTTTTTCTTTCTTTCATTTATTTGAAGATTTATGCAATCAACAAGCACTGAGTAGCAATTATAAATTATTGTGATAAACACTGACGATAAAAAGATGAATTAGAAAATAATATAGTAAAGAGAATAATAGAAATGTGTACATGGTATTATTAGAACATAGAAGGAGCATGTAACATTTGCAGAGGAATTTAGGAAGGAAAAAACTTATGTATTGATGCATGGTATGACTAGGCTTTGGCTGTGGGAATGGAGATAAGAACGAGATGAGGTAGGGATTGTGCGGAGGATATTCTTGGCCATTGATGCCTTATGAGAAGAGTCTTTGAAAATCAGAACTACATCATGTGTGAAGGAAACAAATATAATTTGAGACAGGGAGTGACCAGTGATAGGGGTGGAAAAGGAAGTAGAGTCAAGTCATGGAGAGCCTTTTTTAATAGCATTTTAGAAAAGCTGGAACCTATTCTACGAGTAACTAGCACCCATGGAAGCATTTTAAGCAGCTGAGTTACTTGTTATATTACTTTTTAAATAGATCATCTTGGTGGCTTTTTGCTGGATGACTTGACAGTTTGATCGAGAGGTATTAATTATTGATTGCTTACTCGAAAACTCTGCTTAGTGAGGTGTTAGAATAAAATCTGAAAAAAGGAGGATGTTCTTAGGATAAACAGAACAGACTTTATTAAAAAATATTTAGAATGTATTAAACTTCCCCACCTCGAGAACTCCTGATATTCTCTCAAGCATTAAGGACTCCCAATATAAGGAGTCAAGCCCTTGATCTTGGGGCTTGCCCTTATGAAACTTATTCCTGAAAAGGAGAAGCTAAACCAACTTGTAATTATGCCTAAATCACCCCCCAGAGAACCTCTTTTTGTGCTCAGGTGTAGCATCTCACTCTCTCAGCCAACTCTGCAAATAAACTCACTGCCCTCCCCGCCATGTGGGAGATGACTCTCAGGGGTATAAATCTCCCTGGCAACGTGGGGCATGACTCCCAGGGATGAGCCTGAACCTGGCATTATGGGATTGAGAAAATCTTCTTGACCAAAAGGGGGAAGAGAAATGAAAAAAAATAAAGTTTCAGTGGCTGAGAGATTTCAAATGGTGTTGAGAGGTCATTCTGAAGGTTATTCTTATGCATTATATAGATATCCCTTTTTAGTTTCTAGTGCATTAGAATAGTTAGAAGGTAATACCTGAAACTGTTTAACTATAATCTAGTAGACTGGATTCTTGAAGATGATTGTATAACTATATAGTTTTTGTATAACTTTTATCGTGTGATTGTGAAAACCTTGTGACTGACACTCTCTTTATCCAGTGTATGGGCAGATGAGTAATAAAATAAAGACAAAAATAAATAAATGATGGGGGGGATAAAGGGTATGGGATATTTTGGGTGTTCTTTTAATTTTTATTCTTTACTTGGAGGAATAAAAATGTTCTGAAATTGATTGCGGTAATGAACGCACAATTATATGATGATACAGTGAGCCATTGATTGTATACTCTGGATGGATTATTTGGTGTGTCAATATATCTCAATAAAATTGCATTAAAATATGTTAAAATAAAATGGAAAAATATTTAGAGGGTAAAATTGTCAGAATAAAATAATACATTGGATGTCAGGTTGAGAAAAAGAGATTTAAAGAAGAGTACCATGTATCTAGCTGGAATGACTGGGAGATGGTGGTAAAATAATCTAGAAGAGAAAATCTTTGGGGAAAGATTAGCTCAGTGTTCTTGTATGATACATTTAAGGTGCCTGCAGACAGCTGGACTTAGTGTGTAGCTCAAAGGAGAGATCTGCATAGCACAGGTAAGGTGAAATTGACAATCAGTGAAATCTCACGTGCAGAGCAGTGGGTCTAGAGTAGACCACTAAATATTTGCAGTGTTTAAGGATAGATTGATGAAAATGAGACCATTATGGAGACTGAGAATGAATCAGGAGAGGAAGACAAAAAGGCAAATAATGGGCAAGATCTAAAGGCATAAAGGGATTGAAAAGCCATGAGACTTTAAATAGAATAGATATGTCCAGAATTGGAAAAGCGTTGACTGGAGAAAAGGGACCAATATTAGAGATGCAGGCCTAAGGGAGTAGATCATTGAAATGAGGAAATAAAACATTTGTGGCAATATATAGTTTAATCCAAGGTAGTCCCACCATGTCATACTCTGCCTACTGTACTCCTAAACCAAAATTTTGCTGACTAAGATGGAAAGTCCACTTTTCATTTCATTTCTAATTTCTCACTGCTGTCTCGAATTCAATCCTTTGCTATATTCCCCATTTCCTTTGTTTTACATACATGTATGCATGTATTTATAAGCAAATATAAATTCTTATCATTATCATAGGAATTTATTCTTTGATTTGTTTAATGATTTGGATTATTATACAAATATTCTGACAATCTCATTTTGAGGTAATTTTCTGTTGTTTGTGTTGTTGTTTAATTGGCTTTACCATATTTTGCACCAGGCTCTGTGATAGAGGCAGAAGAAAGAAAAAATAAGAGGATATTTATCTCAGCTCTTTGGGGGCTTATAAACTAGGTAATAAGATACACTTTAAAAATATTATCATTTGCTATAGGAATTAGAGTGTGATAAATGCAAAAAAACTGTAATACAGTATTCAGATAAATATATATGTAAATATGATTAAAAGGGAAAATGTTAGATTGTACATAGGGTTAACAATGTAAAAAGTTTTTTAAAAATACATGGAACTACACCACACAGTGATCTCTCAGTTAAATCATGGACTTTAATTAATAGCACAATTATAAAAATGTGCTATCAATTGTAACAAGTGTTCCACACCAATGCAAGGTCTTGGTGGTGGGGTGGTGTATGGGAATTCCTAATTTTATTCATGATTGTTCTGTAAATCCACAACTTTTCTAATAAAAAATAATACTTTAAAAAATGTAACACAGTAGGATCCTGGTATTTTTAGTTTCCTTCCTTTTCCACATTTTAGAAATGATAAGACTGAAACCCAGAAAGCTTATCTTAATGTTCCCAAGATTATGGCACTAGTTAGTGTTTAACTATATTGTTCTTTAGTGAACAGATGGATGTTTGGGGGGGCTAAATTTCAGATTTGGGAGATAGCCCCAGGATTAACTATGCTGCCCAAAGTGCAGGCTCTCCTAGAGAGGTGACTATATTTCATTGCTTTTTCTGAAAAAAAGAAAAGAAAATTATTTAATGGAAAATTCAAAATACATGACATAGTCATTTCCATTCAGTATATTTTGATTCAATAATCCTATATGTATAGAAAAAAATCAAGCTTTTTAAAAATAACAGATCACAGTCCTTCCTTGTCAAAGATCTCACTCTTCTTTCAGTGTATACAGCAGCTGATGTGCAATTGCACGCAAAGGAACAGGTTGCTCCGGCTGGGCTCCAGGAGTCCAGTGTGAGCCTACAGCCATGGTGCCTGACATGGGAAGGTACAGCAGTTCCTCTGTTTTTCCCAGAGCCACATGTTCACTGTATCCTGTTGAAATGTGCACATTCCAGTACTGATCTACAGAACCCTATGAAGATGGCTCTCAAAAAATCCTATTCCAGAACTGAGGAATTTTTTATGGCAGTGATGTATGAAGAGGAAACCATCCCATTCACAGCTTCCATTAAGTTTGTTACAGTGACCAGGCCAAGAGAGTTGGGTTTCTGGTGAGAGACCTCACAGATCTCTGTGGCACACCTATAAATGTCCAGGCAGCCATCAGGGATCTCCAGAGAGGGTTGCTACTGTCCTGGCTATGAAGTGGATGGCATCATCCTCAAAGGCCTATAGATGTTTCAGTCAGGATACTAAAATATACTGCAGTTGGCTGAGAGTATAGCATTGGAAGGACATCCTTGGAATACCCAAATGGCTAGACACTGGGTTCATCATGATTCATTTTGGAGGTCCATTGTGATGGAAATGGTCAGGACCACAAGCCAAGCGTCTTTGTGATTAGGCAAGTCAAGGATATATTGGGCATTGTGTCATGTTTTGAGACCCAGAAGTCTGATGTTAACCATAAGCAGCACAATAGTTTCCTTAAGTAGTTTCCAAGTTACAGTACAGTAGCTTTACTGTGAACTACATATGTTGGCCTTTACACTTTGCAATGGGGAAGTTCTCTAGAGGAAGATTTTTCAACCACAGCACTATTAACATTTTGTGTTGGATAATTCATTGTTGGGATGAGGGTGGGACAGGGAGGAAAGACTATGATGTATACTGTAGGATGTTTAGCAACATTCTTGGCCTCTACCTTTAAGATGCCAGTAGTATCGCTTCCCTTCAGCTGCGACAACAAAAATGTCTCCATTGTCAAATATCCCATGGGGGCAAAACTGTCCTTGGTTGGTGTGCTGGTTTGGATGTATTATATCCCCCAAAACACCATTATCTTTGATGCAGTCTTTGTGGACAGGAAACGTATTGGTGTTGATTGGGTTGGAGACTTTTGATTAGACGTTTCCATGGAGATGTGATCACTCAGTTGAGGGCAAGATCTTTCATTGGATAATTTCCATGGAGGTGTGGCCCCGCCCATTCAGCATGGGCCTTGATTAGTTTACTGGAGCACTATATAAGCTCAGACAGAAGGAGTGAGCTTGCTACAGCCAAGAGGAACACTTTGAAGAATGCACAGAAGCTGAGAGAGTAGCTGCAGATGAGAGACAGTCTGAAGACAGCCATTGAAAGCAGACTCTTCCTCTGGAGAAGCTGAGAGAGGACAAATATCCCAAGTGCAACCAAGAGTGACATTATTGAGGAACTGCAACCTAGAGAGGAATGTCCTGGGAGGAAGCCATTTTGAAACCAGAACTTGGAGTAGACGCCAGCCATGTGCCTTCCCAGCTAACAGAAGTTTTCTGGACACCCTTGGCCATCCTCCAGTGAAGGTACCTGATTGTTAATGCATTACCTTGGACACTTTATGGCCTAAAGCCTCTAACTGTGTAACCAAATAAACCCCCTTTATAAAGCTAATCATTTCTGGTGTTTTGCATCCCTGCAGCATTAGCAAACTAGAACACATTTTGGTACCAGAGAAGTGGGGTGCCACTGAGATTGCAAATACCAAACATGTTGGAATGGCTTTTTAAGTGGACAAGAGGAAGATTCTGGAAGAACTGTGAGGAGCTTGACAGAAAAGGCCAAAACCACTTTAAAGAGACTGTTTGTGGATAGATGGACTCTAAAGATACTTTTAATGAGGACTTGAGCAGAAACGATGAATGTGTTGTTGCAAACTGGAAGAAAGGTGATCCTTGTTTTAAAATGGCAGAGAATTTGGCAAAATTGAGTCCTGGTGTTGTTTGGAAGGAAGTATTTGAGAGCGATGAGCTGGGATACTTGGCTGATGAAATTTCAAAACTAAAAAAAATGTGGATATAGCATGGCTTCTCCTTGCAGCTTATGGTAAAATGCAAGCAGAGAGAGATAAACTTAGAACTGAACTTGGGTTCAAAGAAACCAGAAACTGATGGTTTGGAAAATTCCGGGCTTCCAGGGAGTGGAACCCCAGAAGCTGCAGCCTAACGTGAGGATTTAACCAAACATGGAAACCAGCCACCATTTCAGTACAAGCCAGGATTGGAGACGGAGTTATCCTGAAAGGATTTGTGGAAAGTCCTATTGTCTGAGGGCTTTCACCCGTGTGCTTCATGCGAAGCCAACAGAATTTTTGCAAGATCTTTATAGATGGAGCCGTTGCTGGTCTGAACTGGAGGAGACAGAAAAGGAACATATTGAGGGAAAAATTTTATCAAAGACGAGCCATGGAGGTTGAGGTCTGGAGTCAGGAGGTCTCGGGCTGGGAGAGCAGAGTGGCCCAAACAGATGGAAAGGGTGAGTTTGCCCCAGAGGTCAAGGGTGGGCCTTCCACCTCAATGTTCAGGAAAGGTGTTGCCACCCCAAGCCCCAAAGAAGGTGGAGCACATTCCCAGGGAATTGGGGAGAGCCTGGCTGCCACCCCACTGTTCTGAAGGGGTTGAGTGTTTGCCCTGGAGATGGAAGAGAATCTGGGTGCTGACCCAATGTTTGAGGAGGGTGGGGCCGAGAAGGTGGTCTCCCCAATGTGTGGATATGTTGGAGCACTCACTCCAGCGTTTGGAGAGAAAAGGGTTGCTGCAAAGGCCCTTAGGAGGAGTTAGACTCCCACTCTCACAAGCCCCAAGGATACAACGTCGTTCTGTTAATGACTCTTGGACTTTGAAATGTAATGGAGTTTGCCCTGTGGGTTTTAGGAACTGTTTTTGTTCTGTTAACCCTGTTTTCTTTTCAGTTTTTCCTTATGGCAAATGGAATGTTTACCCTATGACTGTCCCTCCTTTGTATATTGGAAGTACATAACTTGTTCTAAGTTTCACATGTCCACAACTAGAGGGGAATTATGCCTTAGGACAAACCATGCCTGTGACTGATTTCATGGGATCTTGTACTTAACTATTGTTACTGAAATGATTTAAGTTTTGTGATATTGTGATGGGATGAATGAATTTGTATATGGAAAGATCATGTATGTCATTTTGGGGTCCATGGGGTGGAATGTGCTGGTTTGAATGTTATTATGTCCCCCAAAATGCCACTATCTTTGATGCAGTCTTGTGTGGGCAGGAAACATATTGGTGTTTATAGGGTTGGAGGCTTTTGATTGGATGTTTCCATGGAGATGTGATCACTCAACTGTGGGTGAGATCTTTCACTGGACAATTTCCATGGCGGTGTGGCCCTGCCCATTCAGCATGGGCGTTGATTAGTTTACTGGAGCACCAAATAAGCTCAGACAGAAGGAGCAAGCTTGCTACAGCCAAGAGGGAAACTTTGAAGAATGCACAGGAGCTGAGAGAGGGGCTGCAGATGAGAGACAGTTTGAAGATGACTGTTGAAAGCAGATTTTGCACTGGAGAAGCTAAGAGAGGATAAACACCCCAAGGGCAACTGAGAGTGTCATTTTGGAGAGAAGCTGAAGCCTAGAGAAAGCCATTTTGAAACCAGAACTTTGGAGCAGACACCAGCCATGTGCCTTTCCAGCTAACAAAGGTTTTCTGGACCCCATTGGCCATCCTCCAGTGAAGGTACCTGATTGTTGATGCATTACCTTGGACACTTTATGGCCTTAAGACTGTAACTGTGTAACCAAATAAACCCCCTTTTATAAAAGCCAATCCATCTCTGGTGTTTTGCATTTCAGCAGCATTAGCAAACTAGAACAGGTGTCAATTCTGATCAAGATGGCACAGAAAGATAACATTTGGAAGCATATTCAATTATTTAAACACATAGCAATAACAGATAATATAAAAACAGAAAGTGAAACATAGTGGGCTCAAAACAAAAATAAGTATCATCACAGATGAAAGACAAAACAGAAATACTACACTTAAGTCGTGCACCTTCTAGTCTACAAGTCTGGAGGCAGGAGCTGGTGACTCTGAGTTCAGATTTGCAGGATAATTGAGTAAAAATACATTCTACCTAGATGGATTATTTGATCCTGGTTCCCTTCTTAAGAAAGAAGAGTGAAAACTGTTGTCAGACTATAGTTTATAAAATTGTGGAGACAATCTCTTTTCTTTCAGTCATGACCAAATAGCTCCTATTGGATCAACCCTCCTATACAAAACAAATATCAATCCTGTAAAAATATTAAATACATTCTCTATATTTTACTTCATCTCTTTGAGCTTTTTTCAGATCTTTTTTTAAAGATTTTGTTTAATATGTCCACATTCTGGTCTTCTTCATTGGGTGTTTTCTGTATTTTTATCTTCTTCCTTTGGACTGGCTATCCTTCCTGTTTATTTCTTTGACTCATACTCTTTTGTTGCACACTGTACATCTTAATATTTTAAAATGTTAATTCTAGGATTTACTCCCTAACATGTCTGTTTCTTGGTTTTGTAACCAGCTGGTGATAAGACGGATTTTTTTGAGCTTCAGTCCTCCTATCAAGAAGGTCTGCCCAAGGCAAATACAATGTGCAGGGTTTTCCCTGTATTTCTGGGCTCTTTCTTATCTTGGTCCTTTGCTTATTAGTTGTTTTAGAGTTCCCCTGCTTACAGGAGTCAGTTGTCTCCTCTGTTTCCTGGAAGACAGACCCCCCTGTCTTGGGTGTTTGAAACTGGCAGACCTTTGTCCCAGACTGTCTGCCTCTCTTTAGTTTTGTGGTTTTTTTTGTTTTGTTTTTTCTTTACATTCCTTGTGTTGTTGCAGGCTGAGTGTCATCCTGGAGAGGACTTTCTTAAGTCAGTCTTTTCCAGCCAAAATAGGTCCAGGGACCCACAAAAGGGGTGCAGACTGGTTCCAAAGTGCCCTGTGGAGGGGATCAGTCCAACGGGTCCCCAAGGCTGAGCTTTCCTGGCTTGTCCAGCAAATGTATCACTTCAGCTAACTGTCCCCCACAGCCCCGAGGAAGTGCTGCATCTTTAATGTCTACTGCCTCTGCTCCTGGCTGGGGAGGATTGCTTTTCTCAATCTCTACTAAATAAATAAAATAATCCTTCTTGCACTTTCCTCCAGTGAGCACTCGATTACTCTAACCACATTGCAGTCAAATTTCTGAGAAGTTCCTCTCTATTGTGCTCACATTATGCCAGTCATCTTCAGTGGTAGCATTTCTATCCATTCATATGGTACCATAATATAGAATTCAAAGCTCAGGGAATGTGAGCAAAGAACAAATTTATTTTGGTTTTGCCCTGCACATTTTATTTAGTGGGTAATGTAATGTAATGTTCTCCCTGGGCAAGACTCAACTCAACCTCATGCTGCCTCTTTTTGATATTTAATTCACCAGACACATTCAGGCATTTCATGCTCCCAAATATTGTTGGTGGATACCAGTGCAGTCACCTAAATCCTGTGGTTACAGACACTTTAAGCCTTCTCAATCAGGAGTCAAGCATTGGTCCTCGATGTCTCCATGTCTCATGACTGCAGACATAGGGATCTCTGAGTGTACATATGGAAGTCCCCTTTACTAGGCCCATAGCAAAGGAGGGGAAGGTGGTGAATCACAAAGAAATCTCCAAATAAATCTCTTCTTTTTCCATGTTTTACTCATTTACATAATGAAATGTTATTTTCACATTATCTCCCTCATTACTTCACCTGAATCCACTGTTGAATCTTAGTATCACTACAAGTGATAGAACCAGACATTATGTGCCCTATGCTGTGATGGAATAAAATATTCTTACTGAAGAAAAAAATGATGTACCTAAAACAAATGTGTCTGTAGATTTTATTTAGAGTTTATAGGAAATACACAGACTAAGGGATCAAGTTAAAGAATACTACTAGAAAGCACAGAACTAAAATAAAAAGTAAGAAATTGTATACGACAAATGACCTAATTTCCCCAACAAATAAATGGCAAGGGGAAGAAAGAAGTGTGAGTGGGAAGCTCTTATAGTATAAAACAGACTTGAAGGACAAAAGAGCCAAACATAATAGGCAGATCTACTTTGGATCCTAATTAAAAAAGAAAAACAAAACAAAGGAAACAAACAAAAATAACTAGATGTAAAATTATCTTTCAGAGAATCAGAGCATTTGAATATGGGCTGGTTATTAGATGGAATTAAGAAACTGTTATAATTCTGATAGGTATGAAAATAGCATAATGGTCATGTCAAAATTAAAATATATTTATTATTTTTATATGCATAATAAATTATATACATGTAAAATGACATAATGTCTGGTATTTATTTAAAATTATCTACCTCTTAAAATTTGGGGAGGGGGCATAAAAAAGTGGACAATTGTCGACCCTGGTACTGAGTTCATGATGCTAGTTTCTCTACCTTTGTGTGTGTCTAAAATTTTCTATGATAAAATTGTAATATCATCTTTTTCCTTCTGAATTCTAGTTCATTGTTATTGTTGAGCTTTGTTGATTCCCTCATAGTTTAGACATCTGTATATTTAAAACTCCCCATAAGTGAGTGTTCTAGTTTGCTAATGATGCCAGAATGCAAAACACCAGAGCTGGATTGGCTTTTATAAAAGGGGGTTTATTTGGTTACACAGTTACAGTCTTAAGGCCATAAAGTGTCCAAGGTAACACATCAGCAATCAGGTACCTTCATTGGAGGATGGCCAATGGTGTCTGGGAAACCTCCGTTAGCTGGGAAGGCACATGGCTGGTGTCTGTTCCAGAGTTCTGGTTTCAAAATGGCTTTCTCCCAGGATGTTCCTCTCTAGGCTGCAGTTCCTGAAAAATGTCACTGTTAGTTGCACTTGGGGTATTTGTCCTCCCTTAGCTTCTGCAGAGCAAGAGTCTGCTTTCAATGGCCATCTTCAAACTGTCTCTCATCTGCAGCTACTCTCTCAGCTTCTGTGCTTTCTTCCAAGTGTCCCTCTTGGCTGTAGCTCCTCTTCAAAATGTCACTCTCAGCTGCACTGAGTTCCTTCTGTTTGTCAGCTCATTTATATGGCTCCAGTGATTTAATTTAGACCCACCCTGAATGGGTGGGGTGACACCTCCATGGAAATTATCCAATTAGAGTCATCACCCACAGTTGGGTGGGGTGCATTTCCATGCAAACAACCTAATCCAAACATTCCAACTTAATCTCCACTAATATATGTCTGCCTCACAAAATTGCATCAAAGAATATGGCTTTTCCTGGGGGACATAATACATTCAAACCAGCACAGTGAGTCTGCCTATTGGCCAGATGTAATGTCCCATGCAGTGGATGATTCCCAGCTGGGTGTTCAGCATCATTTATATACTAGCTCAGATCTCACATATGTATTTGAAATTAGAACTATTTAACTCTTCAGCATTGAGAGAAGATCTCTGGATGGGTGGCTATGCAAATAATCCTACTTCCACTTTGAGAAATTAGAAAAAAATAGTTATTGTTGTTATTCTGTCAGTGTTATTTCCAAATTTAATTGATGCATACTGTACATGCAAACAATGCTGAAATCCTAAATGTATAAATGGATTTTTCGGTAGTGTTTTAAAATGTAAGTAGCTTGGTTTAGAATAGTTCCCTTAAAAGGAATTAGTCATATTGGTTAGCCTAGGCCTGCAAAGATTCCCAAGTCTAATCAGAATGTGGCATCCCAATTACCTTTCAACTATAGTGGTTAGCATGATCTCAAAAGGCCACCAGGTTTTATAGAGGGAGACTTCATCCATATCACTATGTGATAAAAGGGTGCCCTCTTGGAAAGATAAGCAATACTGAAAGTCCAAGGGCCCAATCTATAATAGTGATTCTCCCAAAGAAGCATTTAGCAAATTTGCGTCATCACAAGGCTCACCTATGGTATTTATTATAAAAACAAGCTTCCAGGCTCCTCTCCTGTGGATCCCTAAAGATTTTGTTTTAATAGGTTCCAGGTGGACTGATTTATGTATTTTTAACTAGATCTTCAGATGATTTTTCTGAAGAGCAATGTTTAAGAAACTGTTTCTTAATGCTGATAAGCATTTCTCTCTTATCAGGTATAGGACATGCTGATATCTTTTCACTGCCACTAGTGAGCTCTGCTTCTGGAAGGTGACTTGAGCAGAGAGTCTAAAAAAATATCCAACTACAAAGAAATCGCTTTAATTTTTAAATCAGGGACCTTAAAAATCTCCCATTGGATTAGTACAATTTCTCCTCAGGTCCAATGTTCTCATGTTCACTTCTGACTCTAAACTCCATTTTGTTCCTTAAATTGGTCCAGATTCTGATAACCCAAATGAGTCATTCATGCTTTCCCTGTTCTGCATCATGCAGGCTTAGTTATAGAACTCCATTCTTTGACTTCAACTATACAAAAGCATGCTGTGTAGGAAAATTTACTGAATACTGGGCAGATTGGGGATTTGCAGATCTGCAATGCAAACATAAAAGCAAATACTGAAATAGCTGTTCCTTAGAAAATTCTCTTCATAATTTCTCCAACTCAAGCTTTAACCTCCCAAGTTGTGTTGCCTGTAGGATACAGGGCATATTATTTGTCCCATGATCATGGAATACCGTGTGGTGAGTAAGTTTAAACCAAAAACACTTAACAAAATCTTTATATAAAATCTATACTATATAAAAAAATTGCTACATAGCAAAAAAAAATTATTTTAAATTGAAAACTCTGAACATTTTCTAAAATTTTTAGTTTCCAAAGACTGAAGTGTCTTTTTTCTACTGAATGTCTGGATTTGTGTATGTAACATGTGAGAACACTTTACAGAGAAAAATTTTATGTGTAGCAATGAGATGAGAAAAGAAGTTATTTGATTTTGTTTTTTAAATTACAAAACCTGTAATTTAAGTACAAATTAAGTACCAAATGGAAATTAAAATAGCCAATAATCATATGAAAAGATGTTCAAGCTCACTACTTATGGGGGAAAGTGAATTAAACCCCAATGATATGCAAAGTAAAAGCATGGTGAAATACTATATTATACCATTATGCTTAGGAAAAAACCCTGATACTATCAAGTTCCATCAAAGACATTATGAGCACAATTGAGTTGACTCAAACTTCCTTTTGAATTAAAGACTTTTAGAATCATCCATGGGAATAATTCTAAAATCAAGGTAAGGGCCCTTGTATTCAACAGGCACTACACAATTTATTTCTTACATAGCTATTATCATATATCGTAATTATCTTGTGTCTTGGTTTCTTTAAATATAATCAGTCTTTCCTTCAAGAATGTAAACTTCATGAAGTCAGGAATCACAACTATTCTGATCATACTTATGTTCCTATCACTTAACAGAGAGCCTCCACATGGTCATTGCTCACTAATATTTCTGAATAAATAAATTAATAGTAATTTTGGCATGATTGTATTATCTTGGAGGATTGTGATGGCATACTGAAATCTGTATTAGAGCAAGTTGAGGAAATATCACATTGTTTCAAAATGGAGACAAAATTTTATTAGTTAAGTAGTAGGTTTACAGAAAATCATGCAAAAAATATAGAGTTCCTGTATACCCACCCACCCTCACACATGCAGTGGTCCCTATTATTAACAATTTGCATTAATATGGTAAATTTGTTATAATTGATGGAAAAAATATTATAATTAAATTATTAACTATAATACCTAGTTTATATTGGGGTTTACTACTTGTGTTTAGAGTCCTCTGGGATTTTTAAACTTTATTTTCAGACTAGTAGCATATATACCACCTAAAATTTCCCCTTTTAATCACATTCGACTATATAATTCAATGGTGTTAATTACATTCACAATATTGTGCTATCACCATCCTGTATCAAAACTTTTCCATCAACCTAAACAGAAATTTTGTACTAATTAAGCAGTAACTCCCCATTTCCTGCCCTGGCCCCTGATAACCTGTATTCTAGTTTCTGACTCTATGAGACACTTATCATACTTATGTATTTTTATCAAGAAGGGGTGCTGGATTTTGTCAAATGCCTTTTCTGTTTCAAGTGAGATGTTCATGTGGTTTTTGCCCTTTGTTCTATTAATGTAATGCATTACATTATTGGTTTTCTTTTGTTGAACTACACTTGAATTCCTGGGATACATGTCACTTGATCATGGCATATAATTCTTTTTTTGTAATTATTTTTCTTTATTAGAGAAGTTGTGGAATTACAGGACAACCATGCATGAAATACAGGATTCCCATATAGTACCTGTTTTACTTTCCTAGTTTGCTTAAAGCAGATACCATGAAATGTGTTGGTTTAAACATTGGAAATTTATTAGCTTGCAGTTTGAGGACATGAAAATGTCCAAAACAAGGCATCATCAAGGTGATGCTTTCTTTCCAAAGATCGTCTATCAGAGATCCTTGGCTCCTCTGCCACATGGCAAGGCACACAGTGGTATCGGTTGGTCTCTCCCTTCTCTTCCAGAACCCAGGAAGAAAGGGAGGAAGAGGCTGCTACACTATGGCAAAGGACAGTAAATTGCTGTCTTTGCACAGTGGCTAAATGCCTCCATCCCCAACTCTCATGGCAGGCTGCCTTGGGGTCAAGTCCCTGGCTAGCTTGCTGGTAACAGTAAAGGACATAAAAATCCTCTTCTCCATGAACGGGGTAGGCATGGCAGATCATGGGATGGGCACGGCAGATCATTGATCATGGCTTTCGATTAGTGAATTAGGATCCTCGGGGGTCAGCTCTAAGAACAGCTATTGTTTCAACCTGCCTGGGACAAAGGCAGTGGTAAGCAGCCATTGTTTCAACCCTTTCAGGTCAGGGGTGGAGATGGTGGAGATTTAAAGATACAGCATTTCCTCAGGGCTGCAGGGAAGAGTTAACCAAGGAACTACATTTGCTGGGAGGCCAGGAAAGCTCAGCTCAGCCATGGAAGATTTTGGCACTCTTCCTGGTACCCTACCCAGGGCACTTTTGAGCCAGTCTGCACTCTTTTCATGGGTTCCTGGTCTTGTGTTGGCTGGGAAAGACAGACTTGGGAAAGTCCTTTCAGGGTTGATACTCCCCCCTGAATTTGCCCTCCAGGCAAAAGCAGCACAAGACAACAAAAGGAATAGTAGCAGACAGTCTGGGACAAAGGCCTGCCAGTTTCAAACACCTGAGACAAGGAGGTCTGTCTCCTGGGAAACAGAGGGGACAACCAAACTCCTGTAAGCAGGGGAATGCCAAAGCAACTAACAAGTGAAAGCCCAGGACAAGAAAGAGGCCCAGAGAGACAGGGAAAACCCTACAGACTACATTCATCTTCAGCAGACCTTTCTGATAGGAGGGCTGCAGCTCAAGAAAATCTGTCTTATCACCAGCTGGTTACAAAAGCAAGAAACAGACATGTCAATATTAAAATGTACAGTGTGCAAGAAGAATACAAGACAAACAAAGAAACAGGAAGTGATGGCCCGTCCAAAGGAAGAGGAAAAAAATACAGAAAATGCCCATGAAGAAGACAAGAATGTGGACATATCAAGCAAAACCTTTACTGAACAAAAGAAATGATCTTAGAAAAGCTCAAAGACATGAAGAAAATACAGAGAAAGAACTAAAGGATATCAGGAAAACAATGAATGAACAATATGAGAGTCATAGTAAAGAAACATAACTTTAAAAGAGGGTCCAAACAGACTATTGGAGTTGAAGACCACAATAACTGAAATGAAAAATGCCCTGGGGGATTTTAAGAGCAGATTGGAGCCAGCAGAAGAAAGAATCAGTGGGCTTGAAGACAACACACTTGAAATAAGAAATATTAAAAGCAAAAATAGCCTAAGACAGTTGTAGTACACCACCAAGCACACCAGGATGCAAATTATGGGAGTCCCAAAAGGAGAAAAAAGGGGCAGAATGAATATTCAAGAAAAATGACAGAAGAGTTCCCAAACTTAGCAGAAGACATGAATATGCACATCCAAGAAAATCAGAGAACACCTAACAGGATAAACATGAAGATAAATACATCCCATCATATATTGATTACACTGTCAAATGCAAAGGATGAGGAGAGCATTCTGAAAGCTGCAAGAGAAAAGCAATGTGTCACATACAAGGGTGTCCCAATTAGATTGATGCTGATTTCTCATCACAAAGCATGGAGGCAAGGCAGTGGGTTGAAATACTTAAAGTGCTGAAGGAGAAGAACTATAAGCCAAAAATTTCATATCCAGCCAAAGCCTCTTTCAAAAATGAGGGATAGAGTAAGATGCTCTCAGATAAACACAAGCTGAGAGACTTCACCATTAGATCTGCCCCACTAGCAACGCTAAAGGAAGTTCTTCAGACTGAAAGGAAAGGACACTAGACAGTGGTTCAAAGCAACATAAAAAAATAAAGACCCATAGTAAAGGTAACCTTTTGGGTATTTATAAATGCCAGTATTATTGTAATGTATTGTTTGGTATGTAATTCCACTTCTTCTTTCTTACAGATGCTAAAATGGAAATACATAAAAAGTAATGATAAATCTAGGTTTTTGAACATGCAATGTACTAATATAAAACTGGTAACAAGTACAAAAAAATGGGGGGCCTGGGACAGAGAGGTATAGGAAAAGTGTGTATGCATGCCATTGGAGTTAAGTTAGCATCAAATCAAATGTGACTGCTATGTATTTAGGATGTGAAATTTTAACCCCATGGTAACCACAAATATAACAGATGAAAAATATATACAGCTAGAAATAGTAGGCTTTAACTGATGTGAGGGACAAAAAAGGTATAAGACAAAGTCTAAATAGCAAAATGGCAGAAGAAAGTCCTGTATTATCAGTGGTGACTTTAAATGTAAATGGATTAAACTCACCTTAAAGTCAAAGATACAAACAGGTTGAGGATGAAAGGATCAGAAACAATATACCAAGCAAATAGTAACCAAAAGAGATTGTGGTGCTATACTAATATTGGATAATAATAGACTTTCAATCAAAAACAGTTATGAGGGACAAGGAATGGCCATTATATACTGATAAAGGGAACTATTTGACAGGGAGATGTAACAGTTATAAATATATTTACACATAACAGCAAAGCCCCAAAATATATACATTCCAGATCTAAGAACTATGTGGTTTTAGTAGTTTTAAAGAATAATTCTCTAAATTAAGAAGGAAAATCTATTTGCCTCACCATTCTAAAAGATAAAAAGGATAACACTTGAAAAAATATTTAAGAAACTTCTGGTAAAATGAAGGAATGAAAATTCTGAATAGCCTTTTAAAAGCGCCTTTGAAAACTACTCCATGTGAAACCTTCCTAATTGATTAACTTGGGCAAATGCTGTAGATATGTTCACACCAAATTGTTACCAACAATTTTCTACTCCTACTGCATTTTTAAACAAAGCCTGCCCTAATGTTTAGAAATTACTGAAAACCTTTAGAAGGAATTTACTCTAATACCCCTTTCCACAGAGTAAACAGTGGTAAATTTGCTTCCACTCTTCCAGCTCTGAATTTGTATGTATTTATTTTTAAGTAACTGTGATCATGTAGTGTAATCATACATTTATCATGATACTTGTGTAATAATGCTAATTGTTTTTAAATGGCATTTTATTCTCATTTAAAAAAATGCATTCTTATTGTAGAATATTTGTTAATTCAATATACCAAGAAAATCATGTTACCACTCTTACATTTTGGTATATTTCCTTAGCCTTTTTTTAAGCTTTAAAATTACTATTTTATATATAAAATTAATGAATTTAAGTGTAAATTTGGTGAGTTTTACCGTACATATAAAGTCTTATAATCTCCAACATCACAGTCTTGATATAGAGCATTCCCATCACCCCAAAATTTCCCTAATTCCCCTTTGCAGTCAATCCCCTGCCCCACTTCCAGCCCCTTGCAACGATTGATCTGCTTTGTGTCGCTGTAGTTTTGCCTTTCCTAGAGTTTCAAATAAATGGAAACATATAGTCTTTTGTGTATGGCTTCTTTCATTCAACATAATAATGTTTTTGAGAGATTTATGTTAGTAGTTAGTGCCTTTTTTGTTGTTTAGTAGTATTGCATTGTGTGGCTATGCCATGGTTTGTTCATTCACCGGTTGAAGAACAATTGAGTTGTTTTCTGTTTTTTGGCTATTGTGAATAATGCTGCTATGAATCTTTGTATGTAAAAACAAATAAACAGAGGCAGATCTGAGTATACCTGAATACAGAAACTCTGGGTGTGGATTCCACATGGTCTTTTACTATCTATTTGCTCATTATTCTACCCCATATTTTCTATGAATCTTAGTTCATTTAATGGCTTAAAAGGGTTAACATAATTTTCAGAGGCCTCTATAAAAATACAATATTTTAAGTGATTACCTAGAATAGTGACTGGAACATAGTACATAATAACTTTTCATTAAATATATACTTAATTTTTAATGTCTATCTTAAATTTAAAGTAAAACTTATGGAGTCTCATTATTATACAGAGTATTTAGGGTTAGTTACTATTATTTTTAATATGTTTGAAAATTAGAAATAATCAATAGTGTGTATTTTCCTAACAGGGTCTTTAGATATATATACCTCCTCCCCAATACAAACCCAGGAATGAACTGATATTTTTAGCCAGCCAATAAAACAGTTATATCAACTTGAATTTTAATTCTATTATTATTATTATTTACTTCCCAGTTAGTTTCTAAGCCTAGAGGTCTGCAACTGGTGAATTAAAAAAGAAAAGAAAATGTGAAAATGTAAGTTATGTTTCTTATGCTATTTAGGGTTTGCCAGGAGAAAGCTAACCTTCTAGCACCCTTATTCTTTGAATAAATTCAAATATTTCAGGTGGATAGTCAATATATTCCCAGGGAAATTTTTCTTTCCTATGGGATCATGCAAACATAAGTCTATTTTGATATCTCCTTGATTTTTACATTTTTCTTCATGAAATAACTAGCAAAAATAGTAACAGTGTATTGTTTAATTAGAGGCTATTATTAAATTTAAAAATTTCCTAGTAATTAATTAACTTAATAAATTAAAGTATGCTGGATAAATTTTATAGTTTATTGGTATATAATGGGGTATTTATTGACATTCAAACATTTTTTCTCAAATATAAGTAGCACGGAATATTGTAGAATAATAGTAATTTCTCTTACTCTCCATAGAAAAATGATATTCATATTCCCAGGCCACTTATCTTTCTCTAAGTATCAGTATAAATATTTAAAAATAGTTGAAATATGAATAATGCTAAACACTAGGAGTTAGAAAGATCAATTATGTTGTTTGTTGCTTAGAATACGTTAAATGTTTGGAAGCATTTGGAAAAATCTTGCAGATTTTCAGAGGTCTTAAGTTTTCTCCAGTGTTTGCACTAAGCTTAAACTTGCTAACTGAAACATGGAAACCTGAAAAATTATCAAAGTTCTCCCTTTAACCTCCATAATAATGTTGAAATAGTTAAAGTTATTAAAAAGAAAGACACATTAACCCAAATAAAAAATAATATCTAACACACCAAAAACAGTAGTGTTTATATACACAGGAAATGAATAATCAGAAGAAGAAAGAATTCGTAAACAGAAAACTACAAAACACTGCCAAAAGAAATCAAAGAAGACTTAAGTAAATGGAAGACTATTCCATGTACATGGATTGGGAGACCAAATATCGTTAAGATGTCAACTCTACCCAAGCAAATTTATAGATTCAATGAAGTCCCAATAAAAATTCCAACAACCTTCTTTGCAGAAATGGAAACACCAATCATCAAATTTATGTGGAAGGGTAAGGGGCCCAAATAGCTAAAGCTGTCTCAGGAAAGAAGAATGAAATGACCATTCTCAGAAAACAAGAAGAATTTCACATTTTCTGACATTAAAACTTATTACAAAGCCATGGCAATCAAAATGGCATAGTTCTGGCAACAGAACAGGCATTTATGGCAATGGAATTGAATTGAGAGTGCAGAAATCACCCCTCACATTTATGGCAAATTGACTTTTGAAAGGTGAGAAAGACCACTCAATTGGAAAAGAATAGTCTCTTCAACAAATGGTGCTGGGAAAACCAGATCTCCATTGGCAAAAACAAGATGGAGGACCCTACCTCACAAGTTATACAAAAATCAACTCAAGATGGATCAAAGACCTTAATAGAAGAGCCATAACTATGAAACTCCTAAAAAAATATAGGGAAGTATCTTCAGGACCTTGTGTTAGACAATGGTTTCTTGGACTTTACAAAGTACAAGCAACAAAAGAAATAATAGATAAGTGGGACGCTAGCAAAATTAAAAACTTTTGGTCCTCAAAACAGTTTATCATGAAAGTAAAATGACAACCTACACAATGGGAGAAAATATTTTGAAACAACATATCTCATAAAAGTTTAATATACAGAATACATAAAGAAATCCAACGTGACAACAAGAAGTCAAATAACCCAATTTAAAAATGGGTAATAGACTTGAATAGTCATCTCTCCAAAGAAGATATACAAATGGCCATAAAGCACATGAAAGGATGCTCAACATCATTAGCCATCAGGGAAATGCAAATCAAAACCACAATTTCACAGCCCTTAGAATGGCTTCTATTAAAAAAAATGTAAAATAACGAATGTTGGAGTGGAGGATGCAGGGAAATGGGAACACTCATCCACTGCTGGTGGCAATGTAAAATGGTGCAGCTGCTGTGGACATTTGGCAGTTCCTCAGAAAGCAAAGTATAGAGCTACCATATGACCCAGCAGCCCACTACTAGGTA
This sequence comes from Choloepus didactylus, assembly GCF_015220235.1. Taxonomy (NCBI): domain Eukaryota; kingdom Metazoa; phylum Chordata; class Mammalia; order Pilosa; family Megalonychidae; genus Choloepus; species Choloepus didactylus. The sequence goes on along the minus strand of NW_023637624.1, from coordinate 5,360,707 downwards.
TATACCCAAAGGAATTGAAAGCAGGAGCTTGAACAGATATTTGCACACTGGTGTTTATAGCAGGATTATTCACAATTGTCAAAAGATAAAAGCACCCCAAGTGTCCATTAGGCAATAAATGAATAAATAAAATGTGACATATACATACAATGGAATATTATCCAGCCTTAAATAGGTATGAAGTCCTAAAACATGCAACAACATGAATGAAATTTGAAGATATCATGTTGAGTAAAATAAGCCACTCACAAAAAGACAAATATTGTATGATTTCACTGATTTGAAATAATTAGAATAAGCAAACTGAGAGTCAGAACCTAGAATAAAGTATACCAGGAGAAAGGATGGGGATAGGGAAGGGGAAGTTAAGCCTTAAAATGTACAGAGTTGCTATTCGGAATGATGGAAATATTTTGGTAATGGATGGTCATGATGGTCACACAATATTGTGAATGCAAATAACAGCACTGAAATATACACATATATGGATGTGATTAAAAGGGAAAGTGTTAGATTGTATATATGGTAACAGAATAATTTTTAAAAAAAAATCCATGGAAGTACACTACAGAAACTGTGAACCTCAAGTTAAAAAATGGACTATAGTTAATAGAACAATCATAAAAATGTACTATCATTAATTGTAGCGTATGTTCCACAACAATTCTAGATGTTAATAATAGGGTGGTATATAGGAATCCTGTATTTTATGCACAATTGTTCTATAAACCTACAACTTCTGTAATAAAAATATCTAAGCAAATTAATTTGGCAGAAAGAAAAAATAGGTGTAGCTGAAACATTTTGAGAAATTTAAAATGGAAACTTTCCTTTATTCTTGAAAATCATATATATACACATATATGCTGGTGTTTATAGTTTACGACCTCCTCTCCAAAATTGTCTCTTACCCCTTCCTGACATATATAGTAGCTTCCAACCATGACCCACCTGCAGTTCCCACATTTTTCATGCTGATTTGTGTGTATATATTTTTATTTTTCCCAGATCTCCTTTGCCTTGATGATTCAATTCAAGGACCACATCTTCCAAAAAGTTATCCAGCTCCTGATCCCTACTCAGGGTTATATTCCCCTCTTCCATGCACTTATTGAATCCTATAATTTCTCTAAAGCAGTTCTTTCACACACTGTAATATTATTTTCTGGTCTCTCTCTCCTCTAGATAAGTGCTTTCCAAACTTCTATGATCATGAACTCCAAAACTTTTTAAAAAATTTGAACATGCACTGGCAATAAATTATGTATAATGATGTATAAGTTTGCACATATATTTATAAATATATTTATTGATAATATTTCACTAATTTATATGAACGTTACTGATTATATATTGAATTCTTTCAAGGCTTATTTTAAAATAAAAAAAAATGAATATATGGAGTTTTTTTCCGTTTTCCCTTTTCCATTTTTGTTTTTTTGGAGAGGTTTTAACATATTGTTTTTATAGTTCAATGAATCAACTTGGGTCCTCCTGAGTATAATCACTTCATTTGGTAGACCACACCTCTAGATTACAATTTCATTGAGAGCAGATACTTTTACTTGTAACTATTTGTAACCCCAGCAACTGTGTTTGAGACACAGAAATACACAATTCTCATTAAATGATACCCTTGGTAGTTCTGACTGGATTTTAGGTAGCAACACTAGAAATTCTAATTCATGGAATTGAGAATTACAGAAATAGATGGGAACCTGAAGGCCAGCCAACACAAGCTCATTTTATAGACAATTGAAGCTCAAACAGAATTTCCTAGTATCACACATTCAGTTGCTGATTGGGAAACTGGAGCCTATACTCCCATTTCTAAGTCTCCCCAATCCAATTGGAGGCTCTTGCCATGATATCCTTTTAATAGTGGAAGAATGTGAGGAGAGGAGGCATTTCCTATTATGCTTCCCCTTATACTTCCTACATACATGAAATAGCTTGATATTTCAGAAGAAATCCAAGAAGACTGGTAATAACCCCTAGAATTAACTAGATTTCTCTTTCAACTGGTTATCCTGGTTCACCGAAGCTGCCAGTCAGATCTGGAAGCTGATGCAACTGTCAGTCTCACAGCAAAGTAAGAATATAATAGTCTCTAGACAATTGCTGTCCAATAGAACTTTTAGCAGTGATGTAAATGATCAATAACTGCACTCTCCAATATGCAATCTGTACTTGATAGAGTGACTGAGGAACTGAATCTTTAACTTCATTTGATTTTAATTAATTTAACTCTAAATAGCCACAGGTGGCTAGGGCCTCCTGTATTGAACAGTGCAGCTCTGGACCCAGAAAAAAAAAAAAACACAACATGAAAATGTAGAAAAAACATTTTCTTAAGAATGATATGTTTTTTATTTATTGCCTGTAAGAAGAACTAGCATGTTTTCAAGGCAGCTAGAACAGTTAGTTTCCAGGGAAAGATGCTTTTGTCTACTATGGTGTAGACAAGAGTTGAGTAGTCAGTGTGTTATATGCAGGCTAGGATAACCAGGTGAAATTTTCTTTTGCCTTTTGGGAACAGGTAGGTCTTTAAAAAGTACAGATTATTATTAGGTAAATCTGGAATGGCATCTGAGATTCTGCATTTGTAACGACTTTTAAGTAATGCTGATGAAGCTGGTCTGTGGACTACAGTTCAAGTAGCAAGAATTTAAATAAAAGTTAAGACCTGGCAGGTGAGGGGGGTGTTCTGGTTTGCTAAAGCTGCTGTTATGCATAATACCAGAAATGGATCGGTTTTTATAAAGGGGATTTATTAGTTCACAAATGCACAGTTCTAAGGCCATAAAATTGTCCAAACTAAGGCCAAGCATGAGGATACCTTCACTGAAGAAAGGCCGATGATGTCCACAACACCTCTGTCAGCTGGGAAGGCACATGGCTGGTGTCTGCTGGTCCTTTGATCCTGGATTGTGTTTCAAAATGTCTTCCTCCAAAATGCCTCTGGGCTTCTGTCTTCACTCCTCTCTCTCAGCTCCTGTGCATCCTTGCTTCTTTCTCTCAGGGCATTTCTCTCTAAGAGTCTTGGGGTCATCTCTTAGCTTCTCTGAGGCAAACTCTGGGCTTCATCTCTTAGCTTAGCATCTCCAGATTTTCTTCTGTCTGTTTCATCCAGCGTCTCCAGGCGTCAGTGACTCTGTCAACTCTTGAGCTCTTTTAGTACTCCAGTGAGCCAATTAAGACCCACATTGAATGGCCAGGGTCCACACCTCCATGAAAATAATTTAATCAAAGATCTCACCCACAGTTGGGTGAGTCATATCTCCATGGAAACACTCAACCAAAAGGATCCACCCAACAAGATTGGATTAAAAGATTATGGTTTTTCTGGGGCCCATAACAGTTTCAAACCAGCACAGGGGGTATATTTGAGAAACAAAGGATGAACAAAGGCATTCCAAAGTAATCATGAACCATATAATGCTGGATTTAGAAAAGCATTCCATACAAATTTAAATTTGGATTGTCTCTACAAACCAATAAATGAATTTGAATTTCCAACATTACATAATTAAATTGAATTTCTGATGAGATATGGCAGCAGCATAGAAATCCTTTGTGAAATATGTATCCTTGAGTCACTGTGGTCAAGAAAAATATTTTTCAAGGGAGAAAGGGAAAGGAACTTGACTGTTCCTGGATAGAAATTGGACTGGGGCTCACGGAAGGAAAATCTGCAACATTTTAGTGGAGAGATAACCAGGGCCATGTTTATGACTTGGAAAATGATAGAAGTAGAAATCATTAATGACTTACATAGTCCAAATGACAATAATGATGCTTATTGTTTGACATGACTTGGCTATAGCTGCATGACATCCACCACTTTGGTTATTTTTACAAATGGGTGTCAGAAAAAAAAACTTAATTATTTCCAGGAGCAGCAAGGATACACATACCAATAGATTTGATTGTTTTGGTCAACACATTTGGGATTTAAAACTAGTTGTAAGTAGTAGATAAGTAGCAAAAATGGCTAGAGAAACTTGAACAAGGGCAGAACACAAAGGACAGCTCTAGATTCACAGATTACCAACAACATAGATTCCCACCAAGTTCAGATTTGCCTTTGTTCATGTTTATGACTGAGCCCCAAAACATGCAGTGCAACTTGGGGGGATAAAGACACCACATTCCATGCGTCCATAGTTATTTCTGGAGCAAAACCTGGAGTTTGAAGATCTGTATATCCCACATGAGTTAGGAATCTATCAGGTATAAGAAGCAAAGAATAATAACAGGCTAAACTTCCAGTTGACCAAGATGACAGTGTAATATATTCCAGGGTTCTGTCTTAACCACAGAATCTTTGAACAACTAGCAAAAACTGGCAAAGTCATCTTCCTCAAAACTCCAGAAGACAGTTAAAGGGTTTCAGTAACTTGGCAACTGCCAAGTCAAGAAAACACAGCTTGAAAAATAGTAGGCAAAGTACCTGTCACCCTTTCTAGCCCCTTCCCCACCCCATCCCTGATGTGGAACCAGCCTGTGGTCCAATAGTGAGTCCCTGTTGGTCCTCGGAAGGAGCAGCATCACACCTATATGGATACTGGGGCTCTTTATGTTGGTGCCAATCTATTGAGCGGAAGGCTGAAAGAGTGAATCAAGAAACTTGAATCCGAGTTGACCAAAAACTTTTTCTGCAGGCAGAGAAGCAGCTTGCAAATAGCTAAACCAGTGTAAAAAGTAATTAAGTCAGAGTGGTCTGTGGCAAAAGATTAGCTGTATTAAGACATATATTAGAGCACCCAGGAAGAGGGGGGAAGTCAATTTCATAATGAATGGAGGGGGCACTTGAATTCCTGAAAAAGGGATAATTTGTAAGGCTGCCAGCAAGCACAAACCCAGGACAAGAGGCAGGCTCCAGGCAGGCTCAGATAAGATGGAGAGGATTCTCTTCTTCACATCTGCCTTGAGCTGATATTAATAGGAGGGCTAAGCTTTCAATAAGATCACCAGTCAAGACAGAATCAATTTACAAAGACTGTGAAAGTTATTTTTTGCATTGGTTTGTTTGTTTTTGTTAGCTCCTGGCACTTAAGGAAACCTCCATCATATTACTAGCTGTATACAAATTAAAGAACAGACAGCTCAGGGACTAAGTCCCAGACTGAACACTTTAAAATGTCAAAAAGCACAGCTTGCAACAGATCACAAAACAAACAAAGAAACAGGAAATGATGGCCCATCTAAAGGAACAAGATGAAAACCCAGAACCATCAATGAAGACGTCAAGACATTGGACAAAGACTTACAAAAAAATGATCCTCAATATGTTCAAGGAGATAAAGGAAAACATGGAGGAAGGAATAAAGGGTATGAGGAAAATAATGAATGAACAAAATGAGAATCTCAATAAACAGAAATTATAAAAAGGAAACAAATAGGATATCATCAACAGGGCAATGTTGTTGCAAGAGGTGTGTGCACTCAATCCAGTTTCTGTAGGCTGGACCACCTAAATGCAAAATGGACTTTTCTGGAGTGACTCATCTTTCTGGATTGTTCCCATCTGGCTGCTTGGGGTGGGATACCTTAATGGCAAAGTAACTGGAGGCAGAAAAACCTCACAGAAGAAAAAAGGGGGCGGATACTGAATTGCTTTATGAAAGGACAGGTCCCAAGACTGAAATTAAAAGGGGGCATTGGTTGAGGTAGAGAATTTAAACAAATAATAGGACCTGGGGAGAAAATTCTGCACAAAAACAAACAACATTTCCCTAATAGCTAGTAAAGATGAACATTTTTTCATGTGTTTTTTAGCCATTTGTATTTCCTCTTTGAAAAAATACCTTTTCCTATCTTTTGCCCATTTTGTAATTGGGCTGTTTGTACTACTGTTTTTGAGTTGTAGGATTTCTTTGTATATGCAGGATATCAGCCTCTTATCCAATATATGGTTTCTCCCATTGAGTTGGCTGCCTCTTTGCCTTTTTAACAAAGTTTTTTGAGACTCAGAAGCTTTTGCTTTTGAGGAATTTCCATTTATCTAATTTTTCTTTTGTTGCTTGTGCTTTGGGTGTAAGGTCTAAGAAGCTATCTCCTCATACAAGGTCTTGAAGATGTTTCCCTATATATCTTCTAAAAGTTTCATTGTGCCGTCTCTTATTTTGAGGTCTTTGATACACTTTGAGTTAATTTCTGTGTAGGGTATGACCTCTTTCATTCTTTTGGTTATGGCTATCCGGTACTCCCAGCCCCATTTGTTGAAGAGACTGTTATGTCCCAGTTCTGTGGATTTGGAGGCCTTATCAAAAATCAGTCTACCATCTATTTCTGAATTCTTGATTTCATTGATCAATATGCCTATCTTTATGCTGTTTTGACCATTGTAACTTTATCATAGGCTTCAAAGTCTGGAAGTGTAATTCCTCCCACTTTGTTCTTCTTTTTTAGGATGTTTTTGGCAATTCAAGGCCCCTTTCCCTTCCAAAGAAATTTGATAACTAGCTTTTCCAAGTCTGCAAAGTAGGTTGTTGGAATTTTGATTGGAATTGCATTGACTATATAGATCAGTTTGGGTAGAATTGACATTTTAGCAATATTTAGCCTTCCTATGCATGAGCATGGAATATTTTCTCAACTATTTAGGTCCTTTTTTATTTCTTTTAGTAAAATTTTGTAATTTTTTATGTAGAGGTGTTTTACATCCTTGGTTAAATTTATTCCTAGGTACTTGATTTTTTAGCTGCTATTATGAACAGTTTTTTTTTTGATTGCCTCTTCAGTTAGGTCATTATAGTGTAAAGGAACATTACTGACTAATGTACTGAATAATGTGCATTAATCTTGTATCCTGCCACTCTGCTGAATTTGTTTATTAGCTCAAATATCTTTGTGGTTGAATTCTCAGGATTTTCCAAATATAAGATCATATCATCTGCAAATAATGACAGTGTCACTTCTTCCTTTCCAAATTGGAGGCCTTTTATCTCTTTGTCTTGCCAGATTGCTCTGGCTAGCACTTCTAGCACAATATTGAATAACAGAGGTGAAAGTGAGCAAATCAAAACCTAAATGAGATACCATCTCACACTAATAAGAATGGTTGCTATTAAACAAACAGGAAACAATAAATGCTGGAGAGGATGTGGAGAAACTGGAACTTCTATTCTTTGCTAGTGGGAATGTATAATGGTACAGCTGCTGTGGAAGACAGTTTGCCGGCTTCTCAGAAAACTAGATATTGAATTACCTTATGATCCAGCAATTCCACTTCTTAGTATATGCCCGGAAGATTTCAAAGCAGTGACACGAACAGATATTTGTACACCGATGTTCACAGTGGCATTGTTCACAATTGCCAAAAGATGGAAGCAACTCAAGGGTCCATCAGCTGATGAATGGATAAACAAAATGTGGTATATACATGTAATGAAATATTATTCAGCCATAAGAAGGAATGAAATTCTGATACACGCAACAAGATGAATGAAACTTGAAGACATCATGTTGCATGAAATGAACCAGACACAAAAGGACAAATATTGTATGATCTCCCTGATATGAAATAATTCAAATAAGCCAATTTGTAGAGTTAGAAACCAGAGTACAGGTTACCAGGGTCTGGGATAGGAGTAGGGAATGGGGAGTTAATGCTTAATTAGTTCAGAATTTCTATTTTGGGGGTGATTGAAAAGTTTTAGTGATGGATAGAGGTGATGGTAACGCAAAATTGTGAATGTAATTAACAGCACTGAATTACATATTTGAGTGTGACTAAAAGGGAAAATTTTAGGATTTATATGTCACCAGAATAACATTTTTTAAAAATTTAAAGGATTGTACAACACAGTCAACCCCAATGTGAGCTATGAACTATAGTTTATAGTACAGTTATTCTATGCTTTTACCAATTGTAACCAAAATACCACACTAGTGCAAGTTGTTAATAATAGGAATCTATCCACTTTTGGCATGACTTTTCCTGTAAAACTACACCTTCTCTTATGAAAAATTACATGAAAAAAAAGCAAAGAGACCATGGGCTCAATGCATTTTATTCATGTATACATTTTATGCATGTTACTAAGGAAATTATTTGGTGCTCTACAGTTACATAATAAAATGTTGTAATTTTTGCTTTCTTGTCAGGCTCACAGCGGTCCTTGAAGATAACAGGAAAGCTAAATCCTCTGATGGTCATGTCTTGCTGTATTTTACAATAAGAAAGGAAAATATTAATAATACAATTATTTGTCATCATGTCAAAACATGCTGATTCTTTGCCTTATTTCAAGTTTGTTAAAATGTATACATATTTACTTAAATTAAACTGCCAAAGTTATTGCTTTTCCATTAATCTACAGTAAAAGAGAACACAATGTGTGTGATAGTATAGACATGTTCAAACACAGCATGTCTTTTCCATTTTCACTCAACCACTTAGCATGCACTTGTATGTATCATTTGGGATGCTTGGAGCTATTTGCAGTTTCTACAGCTTAATATTCCAAGTAATTTCTCAAAATGAGGTCATCTGTAAACTGCTAAAAGATGTTAACTAGATAGTAAATCTGCAAGCATGCAGAGAAAGATTTCGTATTTCTGCTATGTGTTAGAAAATGAATTATTTTCTAGTTGCAAAAGTTTTGGATTACAGATACTAAGATATTTGGGGTAAACTTGTAGCTTAACTATTTTTCCCTATAAGTAAGTAACTGGCTTTCTGAAATTTGATAGGATCAATTCAAATTATTAAGCTTGCTTTCATACTAATATATGATGCTGCTAATTGTTTACATTGCTAGAAGTAAATATAATTAAAAAGAGAAACATTATTCTGTCTATGTACAATAAAGCATTTTTCTTTGGCAGAAACAAACTGCATATCTTCATTCTAAATCCTTCCCCTTGACTCCCCTATCTTGCCTTCAGTACCAACTAGAGAAAAATAAAAAAATGTATAGATGTCAGAAATTAACTCTTTTATTAAAGGTCTCGTAATAGAAAGCTTTTAATAAATCATACAGTAAATACATCACAATATAAATTCATTACCACAAAATACATTACAATATGAATTACAACATGAATTAAGTCTGAAGATGTAAAAAAAATTCTTCCCTCTCTCTGTAAATGTGTGTGGGTGTATGTTCATAAATACAGAAATGGACAGATGATGGATAGATGTAAAAAATATAGAGATTATTTACCTATTGATCCATTGTTTGGTCCTGTGTGCTTTTCAGGTATTCAAAACTAGTCTTCAGTCATGTTGTCGCCAAGCAATGAAAATGTCTGACTAATCTGGGAACTTTGTCTATTTCCTAAAGCAAGATGGTAAATGGAAATAAAGGGGGTATTTGAAGCACAGGAAAAGCAAAAATGCAAGGAGGAAAGTTATTTTATGCATATTAAAATACATGAAATTTGTCATGTCTCAGTGAAAAAGGAAGTAAAAATATCTAAGTGAATTAAAAGTTTCCATTCTTCTAATAGAAATTCTCTTGAGATGCTCAAGAATTATTTCAAGATCTCTGATTAGCAGGGATAATGCAGATTAAATAGACTATTAATCCTATTAATTCTGTTATATTCTGCCACTTCTCAGCTCTGTGATCTTCATGGATAATGGTCAGTAAATGATAGCTGTTATTATGGTGACTTTTTTTCCACCAAACAACCATATTTTTCTCCCTACGTACATAGGAGAAGTTCATCTTAAACTAGAAAAATAATTTAATGGACATCAACATGCCACAGAATGTCTGAGAGATCACTGTATGAACCTGGTGTTTGTGTGAGTGTGTTTGTGTTTGGGTAGGGAGGGAGATTCATTTTTACTAGAGAACTTCTATGACGTAAAGAAAATACTTATTTTCTAATATCTACTGATTTATCTGGGACATAACAGGAATGAAAGAAGAGACCAAAAATGCTTCCACATTTTAACATCTCAATGACTATTACAAACAACCTATCACTCCCATCTTTTTTGCCTTGGTGGTATGATTTTGATTTAGTTTGGCTAGTTCAGGAATGCTAAGGCTAAATTGATACTCATTCTTTGTCTATAATATATCACTACATTTTAAGAAGTTGAAAAACTTCAAACTTCAGTGATCCATATTAATAGGGAAAAGATAAATAATGAGTTACATGAATTAAATAAATATTTTTGTCCCTAACATAATAAGTCAATTGGAATTATATTAGAGAGTACCCGGGAGCTCCACTAGAATTAAGGACCTACCTGTCACGATTTTCACTCAGTGTTTCACTTTTCCAGGGGTTAACATCTAGCTATTAATGGAAGATAATCCTTGAGACACATAAGAAATATTCAAAGTCATTTTAAATGGCATTTTCTTCATAACAAACTTGGTTCGTGGCACACTGGACATTTATAACTTGTATATAAATGAGATCAACATCTGCATTTAAGCGCTTTTCTTTCTTTTTAACTGGAGCTAACACTGTCCTCCCTGGGTAATACCAGACATATCCATATAAAATTATTTCAAATCTAACATTTATCCTGATAAATATTTTATCTTACATTATAACTGATATATAGCTATTGATAAATGCAATTTCAAAATATGCAGAAAAACATATAAATATATTTGTGTGTCCTTTTTTCTCTAGTGGAGCATCATTTAGTTTTTTTTTTTTAAATAAATTCAAAGTTACATGAATAGTTGCAAAAACAATACTAGCCCCATACACAGAATTCCATCATACCCTGACCCCCCTCCCCCAATAGCTCAATCCACCAGCTTTAACATGCTGTCACATCACTATTTCTTTCCTTCCCTCCCTCCCTCCTTCCCTATCTATCATCCATCATCTATTGCTTTGTCTTCTGAACATATGAGAGCTAGCTGCACACATCCTTGAACGTACACTATAATTCACATATACAATTCCCATGAACAAGAACATTCTTTTATGTAATTCCATTAAGCACAGCTAAGAAGTATAAGAGATCAACGATACAATGCTTACATTTCTTTTTCCTTACGTCTCAACTGTGTCAGTTTGAGCCACCTGTCCTCCACCCTCCAATCCAATCCAAGTTCATCCTTAGCATTCAATTGTCATCTAGTTAGAATGTCTTTTTTTTTCTTTTTTCAGTTGTGGAAACATATATACAGCCTAAATCTTCCCATTCCACCCCCTCCCTAGCCTTCCATTAGTGGGATTAATCACGTTTAGAATGTTGTAATGCTCTTTCCTACCAGCCATTACTAGAAATTTCCCTTCACCTCCAACAGCAACCCTACATTCCTTTCTTAACTCCCCATTGCCCCTTCCCCCATTTATCTTAACCCATACTCTACTTTTCATCTCTATAGTTATATTCTCTGATAATTTCTTTGTGTTTGCTGTGGGGCTTAAATTAACCTCTTAAATCCTATCAATCTTGTTTTTCTTTGATACCACCTTCCCTTCAATAGGGCACATAAACTATGTTCCTATACTCCTTCATTCCCCCACCTTTATATAGTTGTCTAAAATTACATATTTTACATTGAGTTCAAAACCACTGATTTGTCATTAGAGTTTGTGTATTTTTTATCATGTAGGAAGTAAATAGTGGAGTTATAGTTAAACAAATATTGACTTCTATTTGTATTCCATCATGGTTGGAGAATGTTCTTTGAGTATATTCAATTTTTTTTTAAATTTCTTGAGGCTTGTTTTGTGTCCCAGCTTATGGTCTCTTCTGGAGAAAGATCTGTGACCACTAGAGAAAAATGAGTGTCCTGGTGATTTGGGATGTAAGGTACTATATATGTCTGTTAAAATTCTCTATATCTCTTTCTCCTTTCCATGTCTCTCTGTTGGTAGGGCTTCCTGTAGAATCTGAAGTAGGGCAGGTCTTTCATTAGCAAAGTCTCTCAGCATTTGTTTGTGAAAAATTTAAGCTCTCCTGCAAATTTGAAGGAGAGTTTTTCTGGATAAAGTATTCTTGGCTGGAAATTTTTCTCTCTCAGAATTTTAAATACATCATGCCACTGCCTTCTTGCCTCCATGGTGGCCACTAAGTAGCAACTATTTAGTCTTATGTTGTTTCCTTTGTATGTGGTGAATTGCTTTTCTCTTGCTGCTTTCAGAACTTGCTCCTTCTCTTCAGTATTTGACATTCTGATCAGAATATGTCTCGGAGTGGGTTTATTTGGATTTATTCTATTTGGAGTTTGCTGGGCATTTATGCTTTGTGTATTTATATTGTGTAGAAATTTGGGGAAGTTTTCCCCAACAATTTCTTTGAATACTCTTTCTAGACCTTTACCCTTCTCTTCCCCTTCTGGGACACCAATGAGTCTTAAGTTTGGACATTTTATTTTATCTATTGTATCCCTGAGATCCATTTCAATTTTTTCAATTTTTTTTCTCCATTCTTTCTTTTGCTCTTTCATTTTCTGTTCTGTGGACTTCTAGCACACTGAGATGTTGTTCAGCTTCCTCTAGTCTTGTATTGTGAATATCCAGAGTCTTTTTAATTTGGTCAACAGTTTCTTTTATTTCCATAAGATCTTCTATTTTTTTATTTACTCTTGCAATGTCTTCTTTATGCTCTTCTACGGTCATCTTTATGGCACTTATATCCTGGGCCATGGTCCTCTTGATGTCCTTTAAATCCTTTGCTATGTTTTCGTTCTTTGATTGTGGTTCTTTGATTAATTGTATGAGGTACAATGTTTATTCTGAAATCTTGATTTGTGTGTTTGGAGTTGGATTCTCCATATCATCTGGTTTTATCATATGCATTAAGATTTTCTGTTGTTTTTGGCCTCTTGGCATTTGTTTTGCTTGATAGGGTTCTTTCAAGTTGTAACAAAAAAAGGATATCGATCTAATTTTTCAGAGACACAGTTTGGTGATGTACACTTTGTCTAACTAACCAGCAGATGGCATCTGTGAGTCACATATATCCCTCAAGTCAGTTCTCAACCTTTTTTCCATGGTGTGTGGGAAAATGATTCTTGTGGGTTCAGTTGGAGAACTCAGTTTGGGTGTGTTGCTGGAGCCGTCCGCCCTGAATGTGGGGCGTGTGTATGGGTGGCCAGGGAGGAAGTGCAGTTCTACTGTTCAAATCTCCCAGGTTCCAGGAGATTCAAGGCCACCACAAGAGTCTAAGCCTTCATTTCAGTTCAGCCCCAGACCTTCTCTCTGTCTGTCCCACAAACCACCAGACTTGGCATAGTGTCCCTGGGTTCTCCGAGCAGGTCCCCCCTCCCAGCCGCAATCCTCTCTCAGCCGAGGGAATGCCATGCTACATCATCAGTGTGTGCCATCCCTCAACGGAAGCCCTGGGCCGCTGGGCTGTGCCGTGGGGCTCTCAGCTCATTTCAGAATGCAGAATGTCTGAGGCTGTCTTTACTGCAACTCCTTGTGGGCTGAGAACAGCTGAGGTTTTCTCCACAGAGAGAGAGCGAGGGAAAGAAAAACTCCTAGGTTCACCCATCAGCCAGATATAGTACCCGATCCTCTGGGCTCTCCGTCTTGAGAAAGATATGTCCCCCAACTCTCCTAAGGTCACTTGTCACCAAAAGCCTCTGTCTGCTTGTTGAGGATTTGCTGTCTGTATTGAGCAGTTAATATTAAAACCTCACTTGGAGCTGGGCTGAGAGAGTGCACAGCATGGCTTCTGTGAAGGAGGGGCTCTCGGCTCTCGGCTCTCAGCGTGGGTCCGCAATTTTACTTACAGATTTTATGTTGTGATCTCGGGCATTCCTCCCAATTCATGTTGGTGGATGTTGAGTGTACAGTCACGTTTGTCTCCCTGTTGTTATTGCAGGTTATTTACTGGTTTTTTGTTCATTTATGAATTGTTCTGGGGGAGACTAAGTCTTCCACTTCTTTCTATGCTGCCATCTTCCCAGAATCCCCATCATTTAGTTTTAATTTGATATTATATAAATAGATTACAAATAGGGAGCTAACTCTTCACCCCTCCATGAATACAAACTCTTTTCAATGTGACTTGGCTGTTTCTCCCACTAGGAGATGCAGTCTATATCCTCACCTCTAGAATCTGGGATGGTATCCTTATTTGCTTTGAACCATGGAATGTGGTAGAAGTAAAATTGTGCTATTTTCTAGTCTAAACCTCAAAGATGACTTTCTTGCCTCTGCTCTTTCTCCTGGAACCCTACCAAACCCATGAGAATAAGCCTGAGCTAGCCTTCTGTGAATAAGCTGAGCCCCACCTAAACTGATGACCTGCAGCATTATGAGCTAAATAAATGGCTTTTGTTTTAAGCCACTAAGTTTTAGAGTGGTTTAATATGCAGCAAATGTTAACTGATCCAAATGTAAATACTCAAGACAGGGTGCACACAATTTTGATAATGGAATACACAAATACAATCTACAGCAGTCTAGAAAACTCATACCACCACTGATTTTACTCATCCTTAAGACAAAGAAAAGACAAAATAAGTTCACAAAAATGGGAATTAAAGGTGAAATGAAGCTTCAGTGTTATCCCAACTGAGAGACAACAAAGTTGGGATATTATACACTGACTCAGATCAATCACTGAGTGAGAGGTGTTTCTGGGAGTCATTAATTGCCCTCCTCTTCTGGTCTGTTGCCTAGATGCAAACCAAGCTCTACCACCCCCAAAGGCATAAATTCAAGAGTTTGCAATTCAAAGTGCCCAGCTGTGTAGTGAGGTGATAAGGATGAGAGGATATAGGTGGGATACCAACTGCATCTGCTACAACTATCATTTTACAGAATCAGTCTAGGGTTTGATTCAATCTATTCAGATTAAAAAGGAAATCAGGCAAACCATTTTAATTGCATTCAGCTCCTGAAATCTTTTCTTAACCTTTCAAAAAAGTGCAGAATCAGAATGTTTAATGCAAGTAAATCTGTATCTAACATTGACCTCAGATTTCCTATAGAGTTCACATTACAAAGAAAATGCCACTAGATCATGGCCTTTTGCTTATGAAAAAGCAGTCAATTTGGACTCTATTATATTTTGCTCCACTAGCTTTACCTCAAATCACTGTCACATTGTAAGTTTAATCTTAAATACAGCTCTAAAAGCCTTAGCTTAGACTCTAGTCCTTGGTCCCCTTTCACACAAATTACTAGATCTTCTTTCTCCTCAATTTTCATCAGCCTCCCATTCAGTTTTCATTGCCTTTAGTGAAACTGTTTTGTACAGTGAATTAATTATTCATTTGAAAATTCCTCTTTTCTTGAAATCATTGGCTACATTGTTATTTGCTGAGGAATTACTTTACAATCCCATAATTTGCTCAGGTCACAAATTTATAGTTGTGATGCAGTAAATAACCTAGTTATGTAGGAAGAAGATTAGTGGGGTCTTCATGGAAATGTGGAAGGAGAAAAGGCATGGAGAGAGGAGAGTGATGCAACTGTTTTTCAAGATAGCCAATGTAAAAGATGTGATCATGGACCACTTTTAATCTTTCCTAAAACTATAGCATTACTTTTCACTACAACATATATCAGATCCATGATCCTGAGCTTTGGTTTCAACAAATTTCACCAAAATAAACTCAGATTTACTCACTTTTTTGTTGTTTCTTTCATCTATGTGCATGATTCTCTTCTAAAGAAAAAGTTGCTTGATGCATATGCAGTGCAAGGCTTCACAGAATTTTTCTCTAATTCTATATCCTCAGCTCCTGAAACCATTCTCATCATAACCCAGAAGGAAAATTCTGCCTCATGCTTTATTTTGCTGTGTTGTTTGATGTTCCGATTCCCCATGCCATTAAATAGGCTGCTTCCCCTGTTGACATATAATATTCCTTACATTTCCATGGGTGAACTGTTACCTTTTGAGGTTCATATTTGTCATTACTTCCTTGGAATCAAGGGATTGAGTAAACCCCTTCCTCTTTTGTGCTTCCTCTATATCATGTGTTCTGTATATGTTATAATATCTACTTCACTGAATAGCACTTATTCATTTCAATATTAGCTTCCTGTGATGGTTAAGTTCACATGTCAACTTGGCTAGTTATGGTGTCCAATTGTTTGGTTAAGCAAGCAATGGCCTGATTGTTACCATAGGATATTTCATTGATTTAAACCATTAGTCAGCTGATTGCATCTGTGGCTGATCACATCTGCAATCAACAAAGGAGACTGCCTTCAGCAATGAGAGAAAATCTCATCCCATCAGCTAAAGGCCTTAAAGGGAGAAATGATGATTTCATCAGTCATAAAGAATTTCTATCTCTACTTCAGCTAACCAGCTTCTCCTGGGGGAATGCATTGAAACCTTCACCCGAGTTCCCAACTTGTATCTTGCCTTACAGAATTCAGATTTGCCAATCCCCATGGTCATTGAGTGAACCACTTTCTATAATAAACCACATAATATTTAGTTCTGTTTCCCTGGGGAACCCTGACTAAAAGCCTCCCAACTAGACTTTGAAGTCCCCATAAGAGCAGATGCTGGGTCTTATTTTCTTTTAACACTGAGGTTCAAAAACTATCTGGTACATAGTAAGAATGAAATAAATTGGGTTCATTGTTGAATTACCAGTTTATTTGATTCCATTTTAGAAACCCTTATGCCTCCATGACTTTCTACGTTGTAAAGTTCACATAGAAGTCTCCACTTAAAAATTTACTCCTCTTAGAAAAACAAAAGTGCATCCTCAAATTTACCTGAAACTACTTTGATTCCTCCTGTTTAAAATCAAAGAAAACCTTGCTATTTTATGTTTATAAAGCAAATGCTTACTTTCCTCATTTGAAAATGTTTCATAATTAAGTACATTTTTTAAGTTATTTATACAATGACCATGGTCATTTCTCTTTTATAAGCAACTATAAGAAAGAAATTATATCTGATTAAGTGCTTTGTACTCTACCTAGTTTAGTAATTTTGCATGAAAGAAAGAATGACAAATCCAAGCAGGTACTTAATAATATAATTATCATCACTAACATAAACAATTCTCTTTTTCCAAATATTGTTTAATTATGCTATTACTATGACTACTTATGTAGGTGAAATCATTATGGCATAGTAGCAGAAACACCAAATGGCAGGCAAGATACTAGTGCTCCAATTTCAGTACTCTCAGATTTTTGTGTATCTTGAAGTATGCCACTTAACTTCTCATGCCTCTGATTTTCTTATGTATAAAATTAAAAAGCTGGTAAAAATAATCTGAAAAGTTCATTCATCTCTAAATGATATCTAATCCTAGGACACAGTGTGTATTCTCTTTTCTGATGTTACCACTAAGTCCATATGCTTTATATATGTTATGTGGAATGAATGAATTTAAGGAATAAATTTCTATGATCTAAGAAAGAGTATGAAAATGAAAAAGAAGGGTTTTTATACTACATGAGAAATAAAAGTACCTAGGGAGTTGGGTCAAAGAAATGGAAGCCTAGAAGATGATGGGTTGCACTTATTTAAATTGTGGCCGTGGGGACGGCAATAACACCTTATTTCAGTTGTTCTTATAGTTAAAGCTATGTAAAATCTGAGGGTGGGATCTAAATTATTATTATTTTTGTAATAATAGGGAGAAATACAAAGAGGATGAGAAGTTGGAAGAGGATAAGGCGATAGAAAAGAAAAGTAAAAGATGGATGCTACTTCTCAAGTTCCAATTTATAGAAAAATAAATAGCAAGGTTTTTATTAAGGAAGAAGTGCCACATAAGAACTCCATTAAATTCCATGAATTTCCTAAGAGCTATGATCATGAGTGCCTAAAATAGTCCTTCAACTAAGGATGTGGCAAACTGTGGAATGCTATGAGGGCAATGAGAAATCTAGAGGTGACATAGATCTCAACAATAGCTTTGTTTTACTCTAATGTTAAAAATAAGGGAAAGAGAGGATTGAGGAAAGATAGGACAGTAGGAAGCTCCAGAAATCAGTCCCTCCACCAAAACAACTATTGAACTGGCAGGAACTGTCTGAATCAACTATTTTAGGAAACTCTGGAGTCCAGTGGAATGCAATACAGTGCTGGAGGAAGAGACTGGTGGGCAGCAGTGGGGACTGCAGGCTGGGCTCCTGGTGCAGCTTGCTGGTGCCAGGTGGGCTATAAGGACCCAATACTCCATATTCTGTGCATGTGTGGTCTGACTGATTGCTGATCACTGCTTTTGATCAGGTACTCCAGATTGCTGGGGAAGCTGCTCTGAGGGTGGCTATTGTTCCAAAACACCTCAGGCAAAAGTGGCACAGAAGTCTTAAAAAGACATTTTTTTTTCTCTTTTCTTTTTCCATTCCCCATTTGGGAGCAAAAATAGTTTGGAGAAGTCCCAAATTGATGATTTCAGCCCAAAACAGCAACAACAGCCAAAAAAACAAGCAATCCCAGAGGAGTGGGAGAACATTTCCAAAAATTATAACAACATAACACTGAGAATGTCCATTTCTCACCAAAAATCACAAAACACACAAAGAAACAAGGAAGTATGGCCCATTCACAGGAAATAAAGAATTTGCCAGAAACCATCCCTGAGTAAGTGCATATATTGATAATATTAGTCAAAGACTTTAAATCAACTGTCTTAAATATGTTCAATGATCTAAAGTAATCCATATACAAAGAACTAAAGGAAATTAGGAAAATGTTGTCTGAACAAAATAAAGAAAAAGAAATTGTGAAAAGAACCAAACAGAAATTTTGGAACTCTAAAGTACAATAATTGAAATGAAAAACTCATTATATGGATTCAACTGCAGATTTCAACAGGCAGAAGAAAGAATGGAGAAGGGGGGTGTGCAGTTATTGCTAAATGAGTATGAGTTTCTTTTTTGAATGATGAAAATAATCTGGAAATAGTGGTGAAAGTTACACAGTATGTCAATGTTCTTAATGTCAAAGAATTATCTACTTAAAATGGTTAAACTGCTTATCTATAACTTACCACATTAAAAATAAATTATAAAGAGATTAAAAAGATCTTTGAATCAATTTTTATTGAAGGGTATCCTAAAGTTGAAGTATGATGTATTATATTACCTGCCACATTTAAAATAAAACATAATGGGAGAGAAACTAAGATGGCGGCTAGGTGAGACAGGGCTAAGGAACACCTCCATGAGAAACACTAGATAAGGACCAGAGAGTGACCCAGAATACTGGTTACAGTGATGCGCCAGCTGGATGAGATCTGCTAGTTCCCAGGGGCTGTATACTTGGTGAAACTGGGAGTCTGCATTCTGAAACAAGTGAGTAAGCTGGCTGGAAGTCCCGCAGCCATGTGGCAATCTGGGGAAGCCAGGGTTTGGCGTCTGGAGACCAATGGGCTCTTTGAATAAAAAAATAATAATAATAAAAGGGAAAAACCCAGGAGCTGCTGCCTCTGCGATTGTGGGAACCACACAGTAAAACACAGCAAAAGGGGGCTGGGCTGGTCTCTCGGTGTGTGGCCTGGAAGATAGCCCATTGCAGATATCCCTGGGGCTGGGGGAACAGAGGGGAGATCCAGAAGCTGAAAGAAACCCCACGGCTAGCAGCTTGCTCCCAGGAGGGCTGGATAAACTCCTGCCCGGGGCCATGCCCACAGCCTAGAGCCCCGCCAGTTGTCCTGGAGCTGGGAAGGAGGAACTGTGCAAGGAAGGGGGTTTGGAGATGCCCCATTCGGCCATTTTTGCATCAGGCTGAAAGTGAGCCAGCACGGCCAGGTGGCCTGGGGCTTCCCTTGAGGGACAGCGCACACTGGTGATGTAGCATGGCATTCCCTCGGCAGAGGTCCTGGAGGATTGCAGCTGGGCAGGGGGCCCACTCGGAGAACCCAGGGACAATACACCAAGTCTGGTGGTTTGTGGGACAGTGAGAGAGAGGGGCTGGGGCTGAAATGAAATGAAGGCTTGGACTCTTGTGGTGGCCTTGAATCTCTGGGAACCAGGGGTATTTGAATATTGAGGCTGTCCTTCCTCCCTGGCCACCCGTACAAGCGCCCCACATTCAGGGCGGAGGGCTCCAGCAACACTACCAGGCTGAGTTCTCTGGCTGGACCCCACAAGAATCATTTCCCCACACACTGCAGGGACAAGGTGGAGAACTGACTTGAGAGGTATAGGTGACTCACAGACGCCATCTGCTGGTTAGTTAGACAAAGTGTATGCCACCAAACTGTGTTTCTGAAAAATTAGATAGGTTTTTTTTACAAATTGAAAGAACCCTGTCAAGCAGAGCAAATACCAAGAAGCCAAAAATGACAGAAAATCTCAATGCATATGATAAAACCAGACGATATGGAGAATCCAATTCCAAACACACAAATCAAGTTATCAGAAGAAACAAAGTTCCTAGCAGAATTAATCAAAGAACTACAATTGAGGAACGAAAACATGGCAAAGGATTTAAAGGACATCAAGGAGACCATGGCCCAGGATATAAACGACATAAAGAAGACCCTAGAAGAGCATAAAGAAGACATTGCAAGAGTAAATTAAAAAATAGAAGATCTTATGGAAATAAAAGAAACTGTTGACCAAATTAAAAAGACTCTGGATATTCACAATACAAGACTAGAGGAAGCTGAACAACATCTCAGTGTCCTAGAAGTCCACAGAACAGAAAATGAAAGAACAAAAGAAAGAATGGAGAAAAAAATTGAAAAAATCAAAATGGATCTCAGGGATACGATAGATAAAATAAAACGTCTAAACTTAAGACTCATTGGTGTCCCAGAAGGGGAAGAGAAGGGTAAAGGTCTAGAAAGAGTATTCAAAGAAATTGTTGGGGAAAACTTCCCAACCTTCTACACAATATAAATACACAAAGCATAAATGCCCAGCGAACTCCAAATAGAATAAATCCAAATAAACCCACTCTGAGACATATTCTGATCAGACTCTCAAATACCGAAAAGAAGGAGCAAGTTCTGAAAGCAGCAAGAGAAAAGCAATTCACCACATACAAAGGAAACAACATAAGACTAAGTTGTGACTACTCAGCAGCCACCATGGAGGCAAGAAGGCAGTGGCATGACATATTTAAAATTCTGAGAGAGAAAAATTTCCAACCAAGAATACTTTATCCAGCAGAACTCTCCTTCAAATTCGAGGGAGAGCTTAAATTTCTCACAGACAAACAAATGCTGAGAGACTTTGCCAATAAAAGACCTGCCCTACTTCAGATTCTAAAGGGAGCCCTAAAAACAGAGAAACAACAGAAAGAAGAAAGAGATATAGAGAATTTTAACAGAAATATATAGTACCTTACATCCCAAAGCACCAGGACACTCATTTTTCTCTAGTGATTACAGATCTTTCTTGAGAAGGGACCATAAGCTGGGACACAAAACAAGCCTCAAGAAATTAAAAAAAAAAATTGAATATACTCAAAGCACATTCTCCAACCATGATGGAATACAAATAGAAGTCAATAATTTTTGAACTGTAATTCCACTAGTTACTTCCTACATAATATAAAATACACAAACTCTAAGGACAAAACAGTGGTTTTGAACTCAATGTAAAATAAGTAATTTTAGACAACTGTATAAAGGTGGGGGAATGGAGGAGTATAGGAACATAGTTTATGTGTCCTATTGAAGTGAAGGTGGTATCAAAGAAAAACAAGATTGATATGGATTTAAGAGGTCAATTTTAAGCCCCACAGCAAACACAAAGAAATTATCAGAGAATATAACCATAGAGATGAAATGTAGAGTTTGGGTTAAGAGAAATGGGGGAAAGGGCAATGGGGAGTTAAGAAATGAGGGTGGAGTTGCTGTTTGAGGTGAAGGGAAATTTCTAGTAATGGATGGTGGGAAAGAGCATAACATCATTCTAAATGTGATTAATCCCACTATGGAAGGCTAGGGAGGGGGTGGAATGGGAAGATTTAGGCTGTATATATGTTTCCACAACTGAAAAAAAAAAAGACAGTCTAAATAGATGATGATTGAATGCCAAGGATGAACTTGTATGGGATTGGAGGATAGAGGACAGGTGGCTCAAAGGGACACAGTTGAGACATAAGGTAAAGGAAATACAGAGTGTAAGCTTTGTATCATTGTTGAACCTCTTGTACTTCTTAGCTGCGCTTAATGGGATTGCATAAAAGAATGTTCTTGTTCATGGGAAGTGTATACGTGAATTATAGTGTATGTTCAAGGATTTGTGCAGCTAGCTCCCATATGTTCAGAAGACAGAGCAATAGATGTGGATGATAGATAGGGAGGGAGGGAGGGAAAGAAACAGTGATGTGACAGCATGTTAAGGTTGGTGGACTGAGCTGTTGGGGGAGAGGGGTCAGGGTATGATGTAATTCTTTGTATGGGGTTAGTATTGTTTTTGCAACTGTTCCTATAACTTTGAATTTATTTCAAAATAAAAAGAAACATAATGATTCCATGCAGAAAAATGTCACTGAATTTTTGGAGGATATTCTGCAAACATTTATTAGTGGATTACTATGTATTTCTGTACTACTTAAGAAACCAACAAACTTAAATGAAGTTTTGCCAATTCTTAAACGGAAAGGAATTTACTTCAGTATTTATTTCCTTAATCAAAATCCCAAATGTTATTACAAAATTAATTTCAATGTGCAAATCTTTCATTCCACTAATTGCTTACTCAATTTTACTATCAGGTAAATCCCTATTTGAGAAACGCTGCTCAGAGAGTTCTTACTTATTTGCTGTGTCATTGTCCCAGTCTAGTGCAGACAAATGTATAGTTATTTTCTATAAGAACTATCAATGGAATGTTTCCTAAGTAAATGCCTTTCTGAGGAATCAAAGTCAATAAGTTCCATTCACAGGGCATCATGAATCAAATTCATTATGCACCATGTAAAAAAAAAGCCATTTGCAGAAAAAGGGAATTTTAAAACTATAACGATGAGGCAAATCAAGGAAGTTTTCCTGAGGGGGAAATTATGTATATATGTATGTTTGAAGAGATTTGTAGAAGCACAAAGAAAAATGCAAAGGGATATATTAACATCTATAACATTTGTAATCTGAGGATAGAGAAGATATTAACATTTTTGTACATCTTTTCCTGCTTGATTTGTTAAAACAGGCATGCATTATTTTTATATTAAAAGTACATGTATTAGGAAACCATAAGAAAAATGTAATTGCAGATAATTCAGAAAATTGTGAGAACAATACTTATTAAAATTTACAAAAGGTAGTCAGGCACTACACATTAAAAAAAGATTCATACACTGAAATATGTTCCTTACAGAAAAGAAAAATAATGTACAATTTAAGAAGGAAAAAAATTAACTGAAGAAAAGCATTAAAAGTCAGAAAATGTAAAGCATAAATTAATAAATTAGAATATGGAAAATCATTTAAAATACAGCAAATAGAATATTGCTTTTTAAAAATATTTCATATGTAAAATTTTGGCAAATCAAACAATGATAGAAAACAGTGATAAATATAATTTGAAGCAAAAATAGAAAATAATTAACTGTAGAGCTATTTAAAAATATAGAAATAGGATCTATACTTTCCAGCAAT